>NC_060268.1:40829633-41129633 GCF_021613505.1 Equus quagga
CAATAAATATCAATTGATTAATATACAAACAAGCACACAGATCATCTAGGCTTCAACAAGCAAGATAGGAAAATAAGGAGTTTTCTATTGGAAGTGAGATTGGGTTTATATCTATTATTTTAAAGTCAAGACAGTGAAGAGGAGACTTCCTGAAAAGTGGGATGGGAGATAGGCCATAGGTTGAAAAGGGTCAAGCAGAACGGGGTGAGCATTAGGGCTTCTGGAGGGGTAGGGACACTTTAAGGACGGTAACAGCTGTGTCCTACTTGTTTCTAGCTAAACATGCCCCCTACCAGGGATGAAATGAGACAACTATCCTGGTTAGAGTGTGGCTCAGGATCCAGGCCCTCTAAGGAACATCAGACACTCCAGCTGTATCCAGGCAGCGAGTGCTCCTCACTGGGAGAGTGGTGGCCTGATTCTGCTCATTGTCTTTTAACGAAAAGTATCTTGGGGGCCAGCTTGGTGGCGCAGTGGTTAAGTTCGCACGTTCTGCTTTGGCAGCCCGGGGTTTGCCGGTTCGGATCCTGGGTGTGGACTTACACACTGCTTGTTAAGCCACGCTGTGGCAGGCGTCCCACATATAAAGTAGGGGAAGATGGGCATGGATGTTAGCTCAGGGCCAGTCTTCCTCAGCAAAAAGAGGAGGATTGGTAGCAGATGTTAGCTCAGGGCTAATCTCCCTCAAAAAAAAGAAAAGAAAAGAAAAGAATTTTGTTGGACAGGAGACCCCAAACTCTTACATCTTCACCCATAGAGTGCAGTGAGTGGCCTAGCAAATGGGGGTGTTGAAGTGTACACTGTTTCCTCCATTGCAGCAGGCTGCCTTGTGAATGGCTGTTTTTCTGGGGGTGGCACCTGGTTGGGCACATCTGAGGAGCAGTGTCACTAGCACTCTGGTTGACCATCATATTGCCACTTTTCACAAGAGCAGTAAGCGTTGGAAAGGTGGTTTTTGTGCACAAGCTCAGCAGGGGAGCTGAGGAGGACATGGGAGGATAGACGCCCTTCAGTACCCCCAGCAGGAAGCTTGCCAGGAAGCAGTTCTGTCCTCAGATTCCCCATTAGCTCTTCTGGAGAAGGCAAAGGAACCATGACAGGAGCAGGTTTCTCAGCTGAGCTCTGCTGAGCCAAGGAAATCCACTTGTCCAAGTCCATGGGAGGATTTTGCCACCTTAGACTTCGCAGTCTAAGGCCCAAGAAGGCACAGAAATCACAGGGGCATAGTAGAATATGCAACATGTTCTGATGAGGCCAGAAAAAGGGTCTCCAGGAGAGACAAATGTCCATCAACAAACCAGAGTCTGTAGCGCATCAGCACCCAGAGCCATGCAGAACACACCCCAGACAGATGGGGCGGAGAGGAAGCAGTTCAGAGTAGCTTCAGTTGAGGCAGTGGCTCTTGCCTACTAGAAATGGGAGTGGGAGAGGGAATAAAGAGTGGGGATGTGACTCCTGGAGGTTGAGGACACCTAAGCTCCAAAGAGGAATGGGAGAGAGACGGAGCAGCTTCTGTGCTCTTGGAGGCAGTGTCCATGGTGGTGGGCTGGCCCGAGGAGGGTGTTTTGCCAGAGCAACAAGGTAACTTATATCTGCCTCAGGGGTCACTGTGAACACCTCCTTTGTTAGGAGACTGGATAAAGGAGTAAGCATTCATGCAGATGCTATGGCCCTCAGTGGGGGACAGTCCTGAGGACTCAGTTCTCATGGGAACTTTGCTTCCCTAACATTGGCTCCAGCCCCAGGCTGCTAGAAATCAACTTCCCACACCTTCCTCTCTCTGGAGAGGCTGTTGGCTCTCAGGAACACCCCTCTGGAAGAATAGGATCCCTAGGAAGAGACCACTACCTTCATCAGATACCATAATGGATGCAAGGCTTTAGAGAGGGCTCAGAACCATAACTACCCAATCACAGACAAAGGACACGGGAACCACAGCCCTCCCCAGTGGGTGAGGTATAAAAAGCCTGTTTTGGAAATGAAGATACTCACCATTTAATGAAGTGGACCCTCTTATTTCCTTGCAGAACAACAAATCCAAAAGGAGTGAAGGCCAGAAATGCAGCATTTCCTGACACATCCTGCAACACAAGACTTCTCATCAGGGTGATGCAGGCATAGAAGTGAAAGCGTGAGAAACACAGTTGTTCATCGCTGATACAGGGTTAATACCTGGTAGTAGGTCACAGAGGGAAGAGCATAGCCTTTGGAAGAAACAAGCAAATTACTTACCTTAGCCTCAGTGGCCTTAACTGTAAGTTGTAGATTATAATTTCATCAATTTTAGAAGGCTGTTATGAACATCCAAAGAGAATGGCAAACCCTCACACATTGCTGGTGGAATTATAAAATGGGGCAATCACTTTGGAAAACAATTTGGAAGTTCTTCAAATTGTTAAACACAAAGCTACCATATGACCCAGCAATTCTACTCCCAGGTATGTTCCCAAGAGAACTGAAAACATAAGTTCAATGTTCATAGCGGGATTATTCCTAACAGTCAAAAAGTGGAAACAGTCCAAATGTCCATCAGCTGATAAATGAATAAACAAAATGTGGTACATCCATACAGTGGAATACGATTCTGCAGTAAAAAGGAGTGAAGTACTGATGCACGCTACAACACGGACGAACCTCAAAATCATGCTAAGTAAGCCTCCAGTGACAAAAGATCACATGTTGTATGATTCCATTTATATGGCACGTTCAGAACAGGTAAACCCATAGAGACAAAAAGATTACTGGTTGGCAGGGGCTGTGGGGAAGGGGTGATGGGGAGTGACAGCTAATAGGGTTTCTTTTTTGGGGTGACGAAAATGTTCTAAAATTAGATAGTGGTGATCACTCAATGAATATACTAAAAAATACTGAGTTACACACTTTAAAAGTATGATTTTTTAATGTGTGAATTGTATCTCAAAAAAGCTGTTAGAGAGAGAATGGCTGTTATCATTTGCATGATGGCCCTACACACTGGGCTCGCTCAGGAAGGTTTAGCTGAAGAAAAGAAGCAACCAGTCAATTGGAACAGCCATCGGCAGCCCTACGGTGCCTGAACCAACAAAGAGGCCTCCTAGTCACCTGTCACCATCAGTTTGTAAAGACCAGGCTTGAAGTTCTGCTGAGCAAAGGAGGAGGTCTAGGTCGTGGTTCCCTCACATGGAGAATGAGCTCTGTGAGGACCAGGCCTTTTCTCTGCTAGGACAGGGCACAGAAAGCCAGTTGATGCACTGTGGTCTCTCAGAGGAGCCTCCTTTACGATGGGGGCCTCAGGTGAGAAATTTCTCTGTCAGGGTTTGAATGTGTTCAGGTGGCTAGAAAATTATGCCAGGATGCTGGTCAAATGTGCGTGCAGGACAGCTGTCTGGGGGGCATGGGGTTGGGGTCGGGGTCAGGGACCTGGCATGAAGCATGCAAGTGGGGGCTGTGGCTGTCAGGCTCCTCCAGTCTTTCCCACCCCCAGTTTGCCTGCCTGGCACAGGTCTTCAGCCTCATCAGTCCTAAGAACAGTGAAGTCCCCTCAGGCCCTCATGAGCCTTGCCTCAGGAAAAATGGTTTGGCCTTAAAACTGTCTCTTAGAGTCAGGGTTACATGTGTGAGTGTCTGGGCCCAGGAAATAAACTGTTTTGCAAACATTTCCAAATAACATATTGTTGTTATTATCCTCGCCTCAGGGTCTGTCGTGACCCCAACACTTGGCTGCAAGTACAATGTCATTCAAACCAAGGGCAAATGGCTGTTTAAAAATAACCTGAATGGAGATACTGAAGCCATGGGGTTGGATCTCCTCCTGCCTGTCATCAGCGCTTGGTGACCTGTTAATACCTGAGCATCAGCACTGCACACAGTCCCTGCCAGGGGCACCAGTGCTAACCCAGCAGGTTGGCAGAGATCTGGGGCAGGAGGCTGGCCTCTGAGGGAGGAATGCCTGGGAGAAGGGGTGAGGGAGGTCTCTGCTTGCAGGGAGGCAGCCTGCCTCAGACAGAGGGTGGGCACCGACAGGCCTTCCGCTCACTGTGCAGGCAGGACCCAAGGAAGTCCTAAAACTGCAGGTTCAGAAAGACAGAGACCTGAAGGTGGAGACCTTACTTTATTTGGACTCATACAACAGGCCCGCAGGAAATGCTTATTAGATGATGGTGTAAGACAGTGAGGTAGGCAAGAGGGGCCAGTGTGGCTGCCGTGGGGGTTACATATATGGGCAAAAACAAGGGGGGAAGACACAAGTGTGGAGGTGGGGAAGGTGTCTTACAGTGCTCTCTGAGAGAGAGGAAAGGCCTAGAAGGGAAAACAGGTGGAAGGATGGAAACGCAGGGTCGGGCCTGCAGAGGACTGTGGATGGCGGGGAATAAAAAGTAGGGAAGAGAAGCAGGGGGTTGGCGGGGAAGGGCCTTCTTCTTGCACCCCCGACCCCCGCAGCCAAGGCAGGGCAGAAGAGCACCTGCGCCATGACCACGGCTCCGGTCAGACCACGCAGGCTCAGGTTCTGGCTTTGCCACTCACAGCCTGTGTGACCTTGCCAGCTCCCTCGTTTCTCTGTGGTTCTGATTCCTTGTTGTAAAACTAGGGTTGATAATATTAACTACCTATTACGTTGTGCTTCGTAGGCACTGAATATATGCTAGTGGTTGTGTTGTTGTTAATATTATTATAGCTGCTACTAATTAGATTTGTTCAACTGAAGACAAAATCTTTTTTAAAAAAAATCTAACATTTTACTATTTTTCCTGATGTTGATGGGTTTCAATTTTGCGAGTTAGGAAATGAGGGTGTGGGAATTGGGGTAGAAAGGGAGATGTCACTCATTGTTAGGGGACCATGGAGAAAGGGAATCTTGATGATACATTTGGGATTTGGGGTGAAAGTGAAGTGGGCAGGAGGGGAAGGAGACAGGCTGCGACAGAGATCTGCGAGGCATCCCAGTGACGGGCCCCTCTGGCCAGAGCAAAGGGGACAGAAGGTCCTCTCCTGAGCTGGGCGATGCTGGCCAGGTTACCTGATTGGCAGTGTCCATCTGCACTGTCCAGACACCTCAGGGCTGGCTCTCTTGACCTGGCTGATTTGGACCAGGGAGCAAGCTGGGAACAAACCCTGATTAGACACCACCTCATTCCAGTAAGGAATAATAGCACCTTGAGCAATCCCAATCCAGTCTCTCCTGTGAGGAGAGCCATTCTCCAACTGCTTGCACTGCAACAGTTGCAGACGAAGGCCACTGCTAGGCCCCAGCACCTGGGCGTCCACAGGGACAGAGGGCAGCTGGAATGTTTGTTACTTGTCTCTGGCACGTGAGGGGTGGGACTTGGAATTACAGCGACAAACCTCACATCTGTACCAGCATGAAAACACAAACAGGCAGCCACTCTGACACCTTCTCTGGAACTTTTCCAGTTTCTTCTATCTAACGTGTCATTCTTGTTGTGAGTCTGCCCTTGGGATCTGTGTGTGAAAGGACAAGTTATATGACAAAAAGAGAAGGAAATGAGGACGAGGAAAGAAGTGAGAGAGAGAGCAGTAACCTGTTCCTCAGATCTTCCATCTTATCAAGCTGGGGTCTGTCTTTCCTCCCTGTCTCCTTCCCATCCTGATGAAATCAGTATCCACAGGACTGAGCCACCAATGGATCTGGGAGGTGGAATAAAAACTCAGGTCTTGACAGCCACATAGTGGGTATCGCCAGCCCCACTCTACATCAGAGAACAGTAAGAATTCAGTTCACTTCTACAGCTGTGAGGCAAAAAATGTGTTTTCAATTTTTTATCCTATGCAAAGAGACTCAGTCCTGGTTTAGGACTCCAGCTCTGCCTCTTATTTGCTCTGTGAGTTACTTAAGTTCTCTGAACCTCAGTTTCTTCATTTGTAAAATGAGGACAGAGATTGAGAAATATCACTTCCATCTGATTTTAGGGAGATGGCCCAAATGACTCATTGCCAGGACATGGCCAACAGTGTTTTACTTGGAGAGCAGATGGATTTGCACTGAGTCATTCACGTGTTCATATGGAACCCACCATTAAACTTGACCTACATCAATTCATCATCATCAAAGTTCACCCTAAGATGATCACTCTGCCCAGAAAAGGATTTTTGTTTCTTTTTTAAAGATTTTTTTAAATTATTTTTTTCCTTTTTCTCCCCAAAGCTCCCCGCTACATAGTTGTATATTCTTCGTTGTGGGTCCTTCTAGTTGTGGCATGTGGGACACCGCCTCAGCATGGTTTGATGAGCAGTGCCATGTCCACGCCCAGGATTTGAACCAACGAAACACTGGGCTGCTTGCAGCGGAGCGCGCAAACGTAACCACTCGGCCACGGGGCCGGCCCCCAGAAAAGGATTTTTGGAAATCACAGCATTGACTGGTTCTTGGAAGTAGGGACATCTGGCCACCTTTGCGCAGTCCCTACAGGTTCCACCTCTGGATACAATGAAGTAGGCTTCTGTCTGCTGCCACCCCAGAGGACAACCTGGGTGTGACAGAGTCAAGACCATGGCATTCTTGTGGTTACGCCTCTCAGGCTCATCCAGTCCCCTCTCAAGAGCCTGATTTAACCTAATTCAATCTGGGTGGATGAAGCCTTTATTATTCTTTAAAAACCTTAGGGAAGAAGATTCCACATGCTCCTCCAGACACTTATGCCCATTGCTGAAAGAGCTTGTAGCTGGGAACCTTTACCTTAAGTCAGTCATGAAAAGCACCCAGTTTCAACTTACTTAAACATGGCCACAAGAAACTAGAGTGGAAATGAGGAGGCGGTGGCACCCCGTAAGAGGCTTGGCGTCACCCTATGACAGCTCAGAAATGGAAATATTGATGGAAACTTGCCACTTAAGTGGCTTTGGTCAAATTCTTCATTTCAGCAGTAAACTGAACACTCTCCACAGTGCAGCCGAGAGGGGCCCACCTGAGGATGAGGGCGAGCCATCAATGTTCCTTCTTGTTCTGTTTCTCTGAAGTCAGGGGCAACTTGTCAAGATGGGGAAGGGGGTTTGTTTAGATAGGAGCCTAGGTAGCTAGATTATGAAAGTAATGATCCAATTTTAAGGGCAGAGGAATGACACTGTAATTTTATTTATATAGTTGATCTAACTTAGATCCTGCTGAAATCAGTTTTTTCCTGGTCTATACAGAATAGATACAAAGCCACTTGGTGAACTGACATTAAATTTGTATATAATGATTTCAGTAGTCTCGTAGGTTTTTGTCTCTATCAGAACTGGCAGTGAGTCTCACCTTGTTCCTAAATAAATGCCATCTCTCCAGAAGGAAGACCACGAATGATAACTTAAAGAGCACAGCACTGAGACTCAGACAATTTGAGGTTCGAGTCCCAGTACTGTCCTTACCAGTGACTCTGGACATGTTATTAGTCCCTCAGAGGCTCAGTGCTTTTATCTTGAAAAGAGGACAGAAATATCTTCTTGGCAGTATTGTAAAGAGTAAATGAGATAGTGTATGTAAGTGCCTAGCACATGCAGGCTCTGAATAAATGGCACCTTCATGACTCATAATAAGGCTGGGTACCGGCTAGTATCTGTGATGGATCTGACCACTCCATAAACCTCAGCAAGGCAGGAGGCCACAGTCTGGGCCTGCAGGAGGCCCAGGGCCCTGTGGAAGGAACAAGATGGTGGCTCCTGTGGTTGGAGAGGTGTCAGGGCTGGGCAACAGGGACAACACTGGCTGCCAGTGGTTTGCTCCACTCTCCTCCTGCAGCTGCAGGCTTGCTGTGCGGGGAGCTCCTGCCAGGAGTTGGGGGCTGAGAGCAGATGTAGGGAGCTCAGCACAGCTTGTGCAAGTTCAGAGTTTGGCTATTATTGTGAGCCAGCTGGCTACTGGAGCCCCTTGGCTGTCCCACCCAGAGTTGGTAGGATCTCCTCTTCCTAGTCCCAGAGCCAGACCAGGACACTCTGGGCCAAAAGAAACCATCAGTGTGGACAGGAAGAACAGCAGCTTTTTAATCAGTCCAGGAAAGCGGAGCCCAGCCGAAGTGTTGTTCTGCTCTCATTTAATTATCAAAACGATTCCTCTTCTTCCGTCCTCCCTAGGGCTGCATGCCCCAGATTCCCTGGGCCCAGTAATTGCCTCTCTGTTAATAGAAATCATCAGTATTTATTACAGTGAGTGCTCCAGCTTATTTCAGCTCTCTTTGTAGCAGCATTAAGGCGAGCGCTTGGTAGCATATCACCAAGTGACTCTACTTAAAAACAAGAGTAAAGGCTCCCGAACTGTTCTCCTTGCTCAGGAGGCTCTGAGCCAGAGCCCAATGAGATGAGCTGAGGGACCATGTGCAGGGTCTGCAGCAGGGCCCCGACCTGGCCCTGGGTGAGCAAGAAGTACAGGGCCCAGTAACAAGGACTGGAAACCCAGTGAGAAGACTGCTCCCACCTTCTCCTGAGAGGAAGTCTCCTGGGGGCTTCTGCTCCTTATAGGTACATAAGCACGGCAAGTGACTTGAATTGAAATTCTTGTTCTCCCACTCAGGCCTTGTAAATTGTGGCCTCCTGGAACTTTCATCTTCTTATCTATAAACCAGGAAAAATAATATCTACGTCCCAGGGCTGGCATGAGGATTAAGTGAGACAATAATGGGAAAGGATTCCAGTGAGCCTGCCAGGGAAGGCATGCCACAAACGTCTCTTCCCTCCTTCCTTCTGGGAGTTGAAATGATACGATATATGGGATTGGGCCTTGCACAGTGCCTGGTCGTCCTTTCTACAGCCTCTTCAGATTCTGTGTCCAATGACAGACAAACTCATGAAAGAGAGGGCTGAGCCAGGAGCCCCGCAGTCCTAGGGTGCATGTGACTTTGGACTGGACACCAGGCTGGCTGCCGCCATAGCTTCCATACCCACATGGGCAACAGTGGAGATCCCTACCCACCTCCACTCAGCTGTGCTCAGGTTCACTGTCTGCCCATCTCTATGTGCTGTTAGGTGAGAGCCCTGCCCAGGGACCCATCTCTGAAGAGGTGGGCACTCTGTGTGGCTTCAAGGGGACTGGGCAGGGTTTGAGTCAAACTCAGAAGTGACCTGGCACCTTCTGATGACTGTATCTATCTTTAGGCAGCTATGTCTTTTAAGGTTCTTAAGTGACTCAGCAGTTCAGGGAGCATAGGTATTGAGTACCTACTGTACTCACACAGATGAGGAAAGCAAGGCTCAGAGAAGGCTCCAAAGGCCCTGGTAGGTAGAAGACGAGTACTGAAGCTGAGGCCAGCTGACTTCTAAGGTCTCTTCAGTCCTGTGCAGGGCCCCTCCTGACAGTAGCTGAGCAATTTATGGAGGTTAAACTACACCAGTTATGCAGAGGGCATTATTTAGGAAGCTTTGCTAATTCATTTGTAAATATCTGTCTATCACTTTTTTGGTATAAAGAGGCATGAATGTGTTTTCTGACAGTGCTGGCCTCCAAGAACACAAGAGTCATCTAGCAGTAGGCTGTGCTGGTGGATAGGGAACCAAGGAGTGGGGAAGGTGGCCAGGGTTTCTGAGCGCCAGAATGTTCTCAAAGTTCATATTTGAAGTTTCAGCATTAAATTTTATGCAAGAACAAATTACTGTCACCTTACCAGGGAGCTAAGGGAAATGCAACTCTGTCCCCACATAACTGGGTTCCTTGGTTTCTATTCTATTAATTTTTGTTGGAAACTTATGATGTCCCCTCACCTATTAGGAAGAAAGGGTCAGTGTCCTCCTGGTCCCATTTAGTTTTACTAGTCGTACGGGGGCCTCTCCAGTAGTGGAAAGAGAGAGGCAAAAGTTTGGAGAAGCTGAGGCAGAGACCAGGAGTGTCAAAGCAACTGGGACGCGGAGAAGAAGTGGAGGTCATGGGTCTCCAGTGCTGTCCGCAGTGACTGTTGCTGCTCGCGAGCTCATCTCCCAAATGCCAGACACATGTGAGTAATTACAGAGGTTTTCTCTGGGCAGAGCCTCCCCGGCTGGTTCCTGTCTCACCCTCACAGCGCAAAATGGAATTAAATGCGACTCCACTGCAGCTCCGCCCAGTGACTTGCTGCAGTCAATAAAACCCACTCTTGGAAAGAAACTAGATTACAGGTCAGCGAAGGGTGGGAAGTCCGCTGAGCTGTCTCTGATCATTCCCTGTGGGGGGCCTTCCACATTCCTCTTCTCTTCATTTCCACCAAATTACCCACTGCTGCCAAAGTGGGGCCCCGGTTTTGGATCTGTTATTCAGATTGACTTTGCCTCAGACCCTCCGACATTGATGTGGCACCAAAAAATTATGCAGCATGGAATCCAGAAGAGTTTTCAAAATGAGACATTTCTCTGGCATCTGTCACTAAAAGAGCCAATCATCCAGATATTGAAGGGCCGGTGGCGCAGGCATGTGGCCCACCCTCCTGGCGCCCTCCAGAGGAGGCAAGGTCAGCACAGTCTCCAGCAAGGGGGGCTCTTACCTTACATGGATGAGGGTCCACCCCGTATGTCTCCAATGTCTGTGCTTTTCTTAAAAAGTTCAGCTCTGATGTTGCTGGTGTTTGACCACTGGAATATAGAAAATGAGATTTTAGAGTTTCCTGTCTCCATACGTCCCTGAGGTAAACTCATTATTAAGAAGTACTCAGGGTGAGTCTCCAATTTGTCGAGAGTCTGCTCCCTGCTCTGTTCTAGGACCAACTTCAGAGACTCCTGTCTCAGGTCAAAAACTCAGATGTCTTTAGACTGAGGCAGGCTACATAATGAATGACATGGGCTGAGTGTAACAATGGAGAGTGGTGGGGACTGTGACAAACCAGGGGGTGCTACTGCATCTAATGAGGGCCGCTGTTCCTCAGTTCCAAGACTGTAGTCATGTGGGAATTCAGGGCCCAGCATTGCTAGATGTGATTTTTAAAGAGAAGTCAGAGATACTAATTTTTTATGATGTTTCACAATTTTAAATAGTATGGGGGCAAACAAAACACATCTATAGGCTGGCTGCAAGCCATGGGTGTCTCATCTGTGATCTGATCTAGACTAAAATACAAAGAAGGGGCCTGTATATCTTGCTGGCACTGCCTAACCCTTTTCCTTTACCAAAAGGAAACATGGGAATGGAGGGTGACGAGACACTGTAGGAGACAGCGCTGAGCTCGCCAGACTCCACAATAGCTCTGTTTGTCCACAGGGTGATGACTATGAAAAGGAAACAAGCAGAAAAAGGAAGATACCAGCCCTGGTGCCAAGCCATCTGAAGGGGCCTTTAGCATCATTCTCCTCCCGGCTGCCTCTTTAGCAGGTGTGTTGATGAGCTCGACACAGAACCAGTGGCAGTATCACCATCAGGCTCCCTCAGGGTCCAGAGCCCTGGTGAGACAGATGTACTTCTACAGATGTGGGGTTGGCTTCGGTGTGAGGAGGGGTGCGCAGTTTGTGAAGCCAGCAACAACTCTGATGACTGGTGGGCAAGACTGCAAGTTGTTCATTTCTAAGTTCATCATTTGCCTCCAGTAACAGGGCCGGAAACAAGCCAACCCAAGGAAGGAGCAGGCCAGATTCCCTCTAGTGTCCCTCTGGAGAGGCATCCATCAATCAGCACCTTTATATGCCAGCCTCTGCTACTCGCTGCAAAATATACCAAGGAATATGGCGCAGCCTGGGCCCTGAAGGAACTTGTGTTAGAGTTGGAGAAAGGAAACACAGACACGTTTTTACGTTATGAGGACGAGGCTGAACCTGTGGAAGTAGTACCTGTGTAAGTGGGCATTATGTTGACTGCAGACTTCTACATCCAGCAGTGTGCCCGAGACATGGAAGGTGTTTGGAAAAAGCTCGTGTGGCAGGCAAGGGGCTGGGCACCAAAGGCAGCTGAGCACAGCTACCCCTTCCAGGGAGCTTATCATTCCCTGTCTGGAGGCTGGCAGGCCTTGCAGGTTCCATTCACCCCTGGAGTTGGCCCAAACCTCCAGGGCCCTGAGAGCGGGCATCATTTTCTGGGGGATCCCCTGCATTCTGCTAGATTTCTGGGGGACTGTCCCCACCGCTCTGACACCTCCTAAAACCCTCTGGCAGTGCCTCCCGGCTGTCCTAGCACATCCCTGATCTCTCTTTTGAATGAACGAACCATGAACCTTCACACAGGTCCATGTTTATTCTGACCTTTACCACAAGGGGCCGCTATTTCCCTAACAGAGTGATGGGAGGAGCCCAGCCGGTGCCGGAAAGGCTGCACCTGCATGCGCAGGGGGTGGGATGCAGCCAGGATTCCACCTCTGGTAGGTGTCTCTATTCCTCTGGGAGCGTGGAAACAAGTCCTGCCACCGATGGTGGGCAGGAGGTCTGTTTACAAAGGCTAAGGAAGCTTTGGGTACGTATTCGTTGGTAAAATCTTTGAGTGAAGGTGAAGATTTTTTGCTTTTTGTATATTTAGGGGGATGAGGGGGTCAGGGCAGAAACTACTTTGAGCTTAATATTATCAATAAAAACATCTCCCCCCCCCCCCACCTTGGGCATTGTCCTTTCTCAGAAAGGTAGTTACACAAACATTTTTAAAGATTTTTAAAAAATTGTAATGTATCAATATGATGGCACGTTTTATTTCACAACATTGCATTGTATACAACTGTTTGTTTATAGTTTATCAGTTTGGGGAATCTGTGCTCTAGCACGCCACACAAAGTGGAGCCCAAATACCCTATTGTTGTTTTTTTAAATCAATCTTTGTAGAAAATTTTATTTCATATGGGTGAAAGGATGTGTTAATGCTATTTTATAGAAATTGGCATATTCCGGGCAAACTAAGAGAATCTGAGGAGGACAAGCCTCTTGTCTCCAGCTGTTTCTCCCCTCCTTCCCTGCAGGGGTGTGGTGTGGAGCGGGGCAGTTCTGAAGACACAGCCCCGAACCAAGTGCTCCAGGGCACCCACAGCATTTATGAATCAGGCAGCCCTGCACAGTCCCATCCACTGACCCAGAAGCCACCTGTCACACTGTTACAGACCGAAGGCGGAAGCTTGCCCATTTTTCACATCCCCACTCAATCCTTCTTCTCTTCCGCTGTTTCTTTTATGTTTTCCTTTTCCTTTTCCCCAGTTCATGCTTCTTCCCTAGACTCTTCATCTATCTTAGTGAAGCAAATACCTTTCAGAGGCCAATCCCTCTCTGTTTTCCTTACAAAACAATGGCTGTTTTGCCTTTAAGCCTCAGCCTACACCACTCTTCTTGGAGAGTGAGACCACAGGGCTTGAGTTGTGCTGTCCGTGGATCACTGAATGTGGTGCATCCCAGGGTTGGGAAGGCTGGGTCTGTGGGAGCAGAGGACGCAGCACAGAGCCTGTATGCTCAGGCTGTGTGTGTGCAGGAGACAGTGTCCTGGGCCTGGACTGCATGTCACGCACCTGAGTTCTGTCTTGTGAATCTCAGCAATTTTCCTTTCCAGCTTCTCTGAATGTTTAGGGAAAAACTGGAACTTGGAGCTGTAGCCTTCAGGGTGCTTCCCTGGGTCATAATCCCCAATCTCCGCTTGCAAAAGGAAAGTAGAGGAAAACATTTGTGGAGACAGGTAAATCATCACTGGCAAAGCAACAAGAGATTAACACTCGGAGCAAAAGCCAAAGCACGCGCCAGATTTATAGAGAACAGTGGATCCTGAGCAAAGCTGTGGGTCGGGAAGAGGGCCTGCCCCTCAGGAGCTGCCCACCTTTGCACAGCTGTGCACACTGGGTTGATATCAATTCTAAGCGGAGAGACAGTAGAGTTGACCCTGTGTTCTGAGGTGACCACAAGTAAATTTGCAATAAAAGAGCAGAAGCCTGCACCACGATCCTCATCCATTTGGCCATGAGAAGAGAGCCTGGGAGCAACGCTCTTTGTGGCAGCACAGGAAACTGAGCCGGATCAGGAAGACAACCTCTTGGGCCTGAGCCAGATCAGAATTCTAAATCTTGTTTTGAGGATTTTAGTAGGGACACAGCAAATTGATGAATGAGCCATGACCCAAATGCAGAACTCAACTCGCAGTCTAAATCAAAGCAATCAAGTGAATAAATTTGGACAAATATTCATTGAGGACTGACCAGGTGCCAGGCCCCTCCTTGGAGAGGACTGCAGAGTGGGAAGACTGGCTGTAACCAGAAAGCACCATTAAGTTCAGGAGCACCAGGTCCTAAGGCTGACTTCTGAGTTCCCTGCAGGGGGTAAGGCTTTCTCCTGCAGCTATTCAGAGAGAGAGCCCATCCCTAAAGCTGCGGAGATCTCAGCTCAGTGAACTCTGAGGCGTGGTGACCCATGGTGTTCTCCACAGTCTGTTCCCAGGTCAGGACCCAGCTTTCTCCACATGAAGTACTCCACAGGGAGCATACTGGGTGTGTTAAGAGGAAGTAGGTTAAGAAGTTCCAGCTGCTTTGTGCTTGTCCTTTCTCCTTCCCTGGTGAGAACAACAACCAGTGCAGATGAGAAGTCTTGAGGGAGGAGTTAATATTAAGAGAAAAGTGTGCCCTTCTCTCACAGCTGAATATTGTACTTGTGGCATAAATCTACTCATTGTGCCTTCCAAATAACTTGGAATTTTTATCGTTTAGCAAGAGACCAAAGGCTTCCCTGGGCCTAAAGTCCAGAGTGACTTTGAGCCATGGAGTCACTTATTATGATTTTATTTTGAAAGCTACAAGTGGAGAACATCCATGTTGGACATCAGTTACTTCTTTAAAGAAAAAAATAGAAAATTTCAATATGGTTGTTACGGTAAAACTAAAGGAAAGACTGGAGTCTAAAATTTCACTTACATTGGACCGGGTTTTCTTTTAAAAATGAAAAGGGCATCTTTGGGTACCATAGAGTTGGCAAGCAGACTTCCTGTTTAGGTGATTTTTTTTAAAAAAACAAGGGTCTCAGAAGTCAAAGTTGCAATGGGCTGACTTTTACATTCTTAATGCAACTGTGACATTTCTCTTGCCAGAAGAACTTTAGTTTCTTATTGGCAAGCATGTTCTGGGTTCTCTTCACAAAGTAGCTTCCTGGAGGTCACGGATTTCCAATTAAGAGCTCAGATTCTTTGATGGAAACTTTGTGATTTTAGTGCTATGTCCAAAACAATCCAGTGAGACTTTCAAGCCTAAGGACTAAGAGAAGTCTAGGAAGAGGCATTGAGAGTCCTCTGCATTTCACGAAAGGAGAAGAGATCATATATGCAGAGTGCATACCTTTCCCACTATTTTGCAAAAAAAGCCAGTCTGGGCATCAGCTGGGCACAGACTCAACTCTACCTTATTAGCATGTTAGGAAATGTTTGTTATTTGGAAACATTTTCAACTTTGAGCACTCTGAATGGAAAGGTCTCTAAAATAGAAACGAGAATTCCAAAATGCTTCACATCTTTGAGATTTGCATGAAAGGACAGGAAAAAATTGATTCAGATAACTCTCCAGAGTCTTAGGAACTTGATCAACCAAGCATGCAGGGAAAACCCGCAGAGTCCAGATGACCTGCAGGGGCTGGCAGAAGACCTCAGGTGCAGTTGAGGGTTGAGTGGTCTGAGCTTTCTGGGTCTAGGGAGTCCAGGCAAAGTCCTCTAACTCAGACTCTGCTTCGAGTTAGACACTATTCATATCCAAGAAGTAGTCATCTGTGGTAACTGAAATAATGTAATCAGTACTTAGCATGAAAAGCAAATTTATCCTGTCAAAAGTCATTACCTTGAAGGATATAAGCTGCTAACAAGGCAGCATCTGATGTTTTACAGAGGAGGCGGCCGTGGTAGAGATCCCTTTTGATCTGCAGGAAGACTAAATACCTGGAGAGAAAACAGAGAGTGAACCAGAAAGGATTTCTTTGATTGCTTTAAGACATAAATATGTAATAGAAACCTATCAAAATCTTTGTCAGGGCACTTTTAATACATTAAAAAAAAATCTCAAAACATACCACAAAACAAATACATTTTCCATTTCCCCGCCTTCAAGTACTTTGCCCCAAACTCATTGAGGTTCAATTCAAAACATCCTGTCAGTTTCCTTCGGTAGCACAAAACAGAAGTGGCGCTTCCTGATAAAAGCGTTGTCCTCCAAGTGCTGGACTTTGGAAGAAGCCAGCCCGGGTCAATTCACTGCGGAAGAAGAAACCTGTCATAAGGCCCTGGGTCTCTCTCCACCTCAGACTCTGGCTGACATTCCTTCTTAAGAAACGGAATGGTGGGTGAGGGAACCAGCCCAAGAAAGAGCTCTGCCTCAGCTTGCCAAGAGAATCTGTCTACCTGTGGAACAGCCTTCAGTTATTGGCAGAGGTCAACCAGACGTCTTAGAATTTGGATAGGGGAGGAAGAGGCACCAGTGAAGGAAGCATAGAAACTTGTGGCTGGCACTGCTTCAAATATAGAAAACTCTCCCCTTGGGTGGCAGGAAGATATCAAGATATCAAGAATGACAGCTAATAGTGGCTGACGTGTATTGAGCACTTACTATCTGCCAGTACACGTGTGATGCACTTTACATGTAATACTCATCTAACTCTCACATAACACTTTGAGATAGGTACTGTAATTATCCCCTGTTTTTAAGATAAAGAAACTGAGGCTTAAGTGATTATCTCATGGGCACACAACTGGTAAGCGGCAGAGCCAGGATTCAAATTCAGAACTGTTCGACTCCTGAGGGTGGCTCTTACTCACTGTATTATACTGCCCTCCTGGCACTGTAACTGCTTCATAGTTTCACAGGTCGTTGGGTGGACCCTATTTGCAGTGGAATAGGAATGGAATTGTTGACTGTCCAGTTTGAAATGCCTTTATAAGGAGTGCGGTCTCTGAGGTTCATAACCTCACAGGTCTCTTAAGAAGAGCAAAAGCCAGGAGTATCAAATGCTTGAGTGAGTCACCTACCACAGTGGCTCTTTGGCCAAGGGACATCTGTGGTAGTTTAAAAATATGACCACAAATTCTTTGATACTCCTCATTTCCAGAGATAGAGCTTAATTCCTTCCCTTTGAGTGTGGGTTGGACTTAGTGACTCACTTCTAACAAACAGAATAAAGCAGAAGTGATAGTGCTGACATCTGAGACTAGGTCGTAAAGTCACTGCAGCTTCCTCCTCGTTCTTGTTCTCTCTTGGATTACTCATACTGCTTGAGGATGCTTAAGCAGCCCTATAGAAAGGACCATGTGGTAAGGAACTGAGGCCTTTTGCCAACAGCCAGCAAGGAAGTGAAGCTCTCTGCCAATAGCCGTGACAGTACACCATCTTTGAAGTGAATCCTCCAGTCAAGCCTTCAGATGACTACAGCCCCATGAGAGACCTTGAGCCAGAACCACCCAGCTAAGTTGCTCCTGAATTTCTGACCCACAGAAACTGTGATGTTAAATGCTTGTTATTTAAAGCTAAGTTGTGTGGCACTTTGTTAGACAGCCATAGACAACTACAGCATTCCTAGGGGAGTAATGGAAATGTAGTAAAATTCCCTTAAATTCCATCAGCCTGAACCAAAAGAAATTGGGTCCTTCCTGGACAACTAGAGGTTTCCATTGCTTCTGTTTTCAGGCTGAAGAATAAAACAGAGGATTCCATGCCCACTTGATCATGTGGAAATGCTCAAGAGAAAAAGGACCATTGACAGTGTAACTTCAGGGGTGGGGGCAGGGACGGATACCAGTAGGTGACTCTGAGAGCCTTGGACTTGGTGATTCCAGTCATTAACAAACAGAAATGAAGGAACAATCAAACCTGCTTTTCTCCTAAGGCCTTGCTACTCACAGTGTGGCCCACATATCAGGGGTATCAGCATCATCTGAGAGCTGGTTAGATATGGAGACTGTTAGGCCTACTCTAGACCTACTGAATCATTTTAACAAGATGCCCAGGGGATTTGTATATAAATTAAAGTTTAAGAAACACTGTCTTAAGAAAATTCAAAAGCATCCTTCTAACCATCTTAGGATGGACTGCCCTCCTCAAACCAAAGGGAAGGTGAGTACTGTAGTCTGGAAGTAGTAAGAACTCCCCTCCTCACCCCAACCATCACCATCAACCCCACTCTGCCCCAATGTTTGCCAAGAAATACTGAAGGAAAAAGACATCATGCAGAGTGAATAATTAAGATGGATCTACCAAATCAAGCTTGTCTTCACTCTGCTTCCCACAGTGAAATGCCACATGGTGTGTAGGAGAGAGGGAGAGGAGGAGCGGGGGATGAAGAGGATGAAAGGGATGAGGGGGAGAAGGGGAGAGCGCTTTATATGGTATGTGGGAGAGAGGGAGAGGAGAAGAGGGGGAGGGTGCTTCTGTGCCTCTCGCTGCTCCAACTCCCACCTTCCATGGGCTTTGGCAGGATGTGGAAGCAAACCTTTTGCCCCTTAATCACTGATCACTCCCTGCACCTGAGTCCATACGTCACTCCTCCCACACTTCTCTGCTGGTCTGTGTCCAAAATTCAGGGACAGCACATACTGGACTAAAGGAGATATTTTAAAGGGAGAACAAAGCTCTAGGCCGTGATTCTCAATGTGGCAATGAGGAGAACATCCCCCTGGAAGGACGTCAGAGAGTGAGAGAGAGTGTGTGTGTTCGTTCCCGGGTTTGAAAAAGCCCTTCTAGAGCTTCTGATTTGCTCCCTTCCCGCTCAAGAGGGACAGGCTCCTCCTCATACTGGGATCCACTGTCTTTATGAGGTATCTTTATTGATGGGTGCATGACAAGTGCCTCAGGTGAGCTGGAAAGGAAACAAAGCTTTCCACTGCTGGGTGGGGTTTCTTCAGAGTTCTGGAAGTGGGACAGTCACAGGGAGGTCAAGGGTAAGGCCATGGGAACATTGCCAGTGCAGCAACTGGAGGCAGGCGGAGGAGGAGAGGCAAGTCAACATCCTAAAGAAACAAACCATAGTCTTTAGAGGACAAGGAGAGACGAGCTCATGAAAGAATCAACTGACAGCTTCAAGGACAGAGTGGCACTAGGGGTCCCCACTCCCTTTTCTGCCACAGTGGCTTCCATCAGCCTTCATGTTTTGTTCATTTAAGAGGTAACCAACAACTTGGTGATAGTGGTCATGAAAGTATATCCCACATGACTCAGAGCATCCTTAAACCTATTCCTAAGAGACCCTGGCATGTTCTCCCTTGTCACACATGGGCCTAAGGAAGACTATCTTGTTGCCTGAGGCATTGCCACCAGGGCCACTGTGTTGCCAGGCAAGGGATCAGCCTGCCAGAGCCGCCCAGCCCAGCCACCAGCCAGCTCCTGACAATCAGGCTGGTTGGGTTACCCAATCTCAGAACAGGAGTTATAGAGCCTGATTCTGTCATTTTATAGCTGAGGAAACTGAAGTCCAGAGATGTAGATGACTTGGCTGAGGTGACAGAGTAATCAGAATCAAGGTAGGCCTCCTGACTGAGGGCGTGCTGCTGTTTCTACCCCCATGGTAATTGTTAGTCATCAGGTTAGAGACAGAGGGGTCCTAAATGAAGTCAGGAGAACTCTTTGTCATCAGAGAGAAATATTCATTGGAACCAAACAAGAAATCAGCTTTAGACCAGATTTAAGACAATAAGCTTGCTCCTTAGGATACTTTTTTTGGTAAACTTTATCTATTTCCTTCTGGCCTCAAGAAGGCTTTACTTCACCTCCATTTTTGTTTTAAGGCAGTGTTGTCCTAAATTGATGGAGATGTGAATCAGAAACATCCAAAGGCAGAATGAGTGAGAGCCTAAAAGATGGCCAAGGAAAACTCGAGTTTTTCTGTAACATGTACATCTCTCCAAGGTATTGGCTTTGGCATTATGCTTTCTGATATCAGAAGGTGGGGTTGAATCCACAGATATTTCCAGAAGTAAAGGTTCCGAACTCTGGAAAGCACTGGCAGCTCCTGAAGAGTTTCTTCCAGAAGATCCTTTGACCCCTGGCCCTTCCCTTCAATAGATTCTTTGCCCCTGGTTTCCTCTATTTTTTTTACCCTCCTTTTTCCTAACTATAATCTTGTTTAGTATATCTTCCTCCCCCATACTAGACTGCAAGCTTCTTGGAGTAAGAGATTATGTTTTCTTTACTTTTAATATTCTTCTAGAGAGCCTATACATCCTGTGCCTAGCTCACCTACTCACCCTCCCATCCATCCATCCATCCATCTAGTTCTGAGCACTTACATGTGCCAGGCACTGCGACAGGTGTTAGGAGTATAGCAGGGAACAAAAGAGAGTCCCTGCTCTTATGGAGCTTACATTACAGTGGGGAGAGACAGAGAACAAAATAATAACAAGACAAAATAATGATGATTTACTGAGTGCATGCCATGGACCACACACTCTACTGTTGAACACACACTAATCCTTACAACAACTCATGAGGTGACTACTGTTTTTATCCCTGCCTCAGAGATGAGGAAACTGAATGATTAGAGAGATTGTTTATATTGATTGATATTGATTAGAGATATTGATTATATTGTTGTTTGCCTTGGCACATAGCTAGTTAAAGAATGACTTGGGATTTGAACCCAGGTCTTTTTGATTCTGTAGCTTGGAGTTAGCAAACTATAGCCTGTCATCAGAGTTTCCAGTGAAATCAAATTTTATTGGAACACAGCCATGCTCATTCATTTATGTATCACCTATGGCTGCTTTCGCTCTATGATGGCAGAACTGAGTAGTTGCAAGACCATATGGCCTATAAAGCCTAAAATACTTACTATCCGGTCTTTTACAGAAAAAGTTTGCCAACCCATCTTAGCCTAAACTAGGCTCAAGTGATGTTCACTGAAGGAATAAATAACCTAAAAACTCCATTCATTCATGCATATATTTGTTCATTCTATTAATATTTTTTTGAGCACCTGTTCAAATATGTGTCTGGCAGTTTGCACTCAGTTTCCTTCTATTACTTGATCTTTCCGAAGAGTTCGTACACCTGCGGTCCCTGTTAAAAGCTAAATCTGGTGCCTAATCCCCATTTTCTCTGCCTTATCTCTAGCTCAGACAAGAAAATCTATTTATTACTTTAAAAAATGACAAAAGAGATTAATCAGGATTTGGCAACTAAATTTATCATCTGGGAAGAGTCCAAGAGATAAATTGAAGCACAGTCCTTTACTCCCTACTTCATCCCTTCCTCTCAGCCTGGCTCTACGGGAATAGCTGAGACGGCAGTGAAATTTAGGACCAGTACTGCTGGAAAAAACACACTGACAGCTAAATTAGTTTGGCATGAAGGTGGTGTGGAGGGCTCTAAGCCAGGAATGAATTATGGGAATTGAGTGAGGCTGGGGCAGGTACCCACTCTCTTAAGATCAGCAGGGATATGAATGAGGAGAAAGATACAGCTAATTCCAGGGCCTCCACACACGGCCTCACAGAGGAGAGGGCACAAAGACTCCTGTGGGTCACTCTCCTGAAGAAGCTTGGAAAATGCATTCTATGGAAGGAAGGCTCGTGAAGTGGTGAACGAAGGCGAATAGTCGAGGATGGTCAGCACAAATGCGTGCAGAAGGGAGAGGAGCTCACACACCTGTCAGTATCTTTGATGTCTGCTGACCTGCAGAGAGGCCTGGCCATGGTCCTCATGCTGCACTGACCAGGACTTGGATGATTACCTGGGATGGCTTTCTCTTTGAGTCCTCAAAAGTTAGTTGCTTAAGTGTTAGTATTCTAGCTTGTGGGGAATGGGGACAGAGGAGGGTGGGGATTATCAGACAATAAGTGCCTTTTCACATAAGCAAAGGAGAACACCAGAGCTAACTGTACTTGTGCCTCACACAGAGTCCTTAGGGCCCATGGACCATGTAATCAGTCTGGTAGCAAACAGACAGTGAGACCTGGCTCAGTGCAAGGCTCATTGGGGAGTGTATGAAGAAGTACAAGACCGTAGTGTAGTGGTTAATCCTCCCAACAATTCTGAGGTAGCTATTACTATCCTCATTTTATAAATAAGGAATCTGAAGGCCAGAGAGGTTAAATATGTTATGTCTAAGGCCTTATATCCAACAAGTGGCAAAAATAGGATCTAAGCTCCCAGGTCTATGCTGCTTCTTGAGTAGGAGGGTCTGTACATTCGACTTATGTAGTGACATTTGATTTAGAAAATTGTATTGTTAAGAGCTCCTGCTAAGGGCCAAGATAACCATATATTTTTGTTTTTTAATCAAATCAGAAAGCCATGTGTCTGTCGTGCTCTCACTGGCAGCACACTGAGTTGTGTTAAACCAAGCCCTCTCATCCCACTGTTGGTCCAGTGAGGTAGAGACCAGGCAACCCTGATGCATGGTGTTAGCAGGCGAGGTGCCAAGCTCTCAACAAAGATGTGTTAAGTTTCCTGATATGTGCACAGAGTGTGGACTTCTGGGGCTGCCCTGGCATCATCACCTCTTTCCAGAGAGAGGTGGGTGGGCAGGCTCAGAGCTAAGGCAAATCTCTGGAGGTCATGAGCAGGGCAGGCTAGTGCTTTGCCAAACTCCTCTCTGTTTAAGTTGTTAAACATAGTGGTTCTATCCTCACTCTCCTGCTTAAAGCCACATGATTGCTCATTAATATGACAAGCTTGGTTTTCAGAAACAAAGTGGGAGCCACATCCGCTGCCACGTGGGTGAGCAGAGCCTGCAGTTTCTGTGCTGTGTAAGGAGCATGAGTTTGGTTCTACCTTCACACTTCACTGTCCTCGGTGCTTCAATGAAGGTGGGTGCACACTGCCCTGAGCATCTGGAGGAAACAACTGTCCTGATCCTTCTGACTCCATCACAAGATTCCCCTCAACCTCCACCGGGGCCCATGCGAAGAAGTCTCTTTCCCTCTGTCTCCCATTTCTTCACTTCCTTTGCATTATGTACTTACTCCTACTTCTTGCCCTCTTTTCTCTCCATTTCCTCCTTTTCCTTCTCAGAGAAATTTTTGCTCCTTTTATTTGATTTAAAGCCAGTGGCACCACTCTTCAGAAAAGAAGTGAACATAATTCCATATTCTTTCTTCCTTCCTTCTTCCCTTTTCTTCCTTCCTTTGAGATTTTCCCAAGCAATTCAGGATCTAGAAGCAGATCTCGAGGCCTTATAGGACAGTCTCTATGACTGGCAATGGCCTCATCCCAACCTTTGCTTTCTCCAGGGTTTTAGGGAGGGGAGTAGAGCCATCTCTTCCTCATCTTTAGGATTCTCTGGCATCACCTTTTCACCTAGGGCCCAACCCCCTACACGGTAATATCAAGGTTTTGCTAATGTCAAAATTAGATCCCTAATATAAAAATTAAGGATCCCTGTTACAGAGAGTTCCTGAATCTCTGAGGTAAGACTTTTAGAGTGAATTTGGCTCACATATGCAAAACCCTGGGGAAGCTTTGAAGCTCCTATTCATTGACCCTCTTGTAGGATGGTGTGGGCACAGAGGTTCTTTCTCATCCTGAAGTGGTGCTAGATGAACAGGATTCATTCCATGCAGCTGCCTGTCCGCCACAGAACATGATCCCCACAATGAAGAGTTTGTCACGGACTGGATCCATCAGCACACTGGAGCTTACCCACTTGGATTTAAAATCTTCTGTACTTCCCAGCTTGTCTTTCAGTGTCGTGCTTTGGCATTTCCCAGGTACATTAGGCCACTGGAGTCTATTTAACCCCCAAAATAAGCAGCAACACAGCCCTCTCCAAAAACATCCATAGAGGCCACATCATTGGTAAAAGAAAAAAGGCCTTTGATTAATTAGTTACTCCCTTTGCAGATAACCAGTTTAAGATGAAGTATTCACACTTCTTGAAGGAAAGATGCTCACTCTGTTCCAGTTCCACTGAGGATGTAAGCAAAGAAAGCACATGGAAATGAATACAGAAGAGGTAAGGCTGTATTTAGGAAGAATTCTTTGCCTATAAGAGTTAGGAGTTTCCAAAACAGAGGATCTAAGAGGTTACAGTCCCTCTTTCCTATCCTCTCCACCAGGTCCTGTGGCTGAGGGAAGTGTGTTCAGCCTTACCTGGTTATTTCCTCTTTCAGGGCAGCAGGATCTGCGGGGTAGAACTTCACACGGAAACACATGGTGAAGGGAGGCTGGGCTGCAGAGAAGAAGAGGTGTCCATCAGGAGAGACCCTCCCCGGAGGTGACTGGGCTCCCCTCCCCACTAGGATGCACAGGCCTGTGAACCATCAGAAGAAAATCCTCACATGTTTAGGGCCAACTTAAGTGCAGAACAGTGGAAAATTACCAAGACTGACTACAAGCAGGGGGTTCCATCCCACCCTCCCCAGGGGTGAGGCTTCTGTCTCTCTGTGGAGAATACTTACATCTCAGTTGCTTCACCACAGACTTTGTAAACTCCAACCAATGCTGAAACAGAGAACACAGACAAGAAAACCCTAATGAGAAGCAGTGTCAAATATAACTTGTTTTATCCAATTTAAATAACTAGACAGATTGAAGCCCAGGGTGAAAGCAGCCCCGAAGCTTTTGATATGTAGGCTTGAAGAGTAAGGAATGATATGATTTTCTGAAATAAGTTCACCATGGAACCAGCTGTGATGGGGGAAAAAGTTCCAGCTTCAGATGCCATTTTTCGGCTTCCCTGGCAATGCCACCTTCCAAAGCAGGGTGCCAAAGTTCTGAGCCACGTTTCTGGCATACCAGTAAGCACAAGTGAATGCACGTATGTGTGAGGGAGACAAAGCCCCACCTGGCTTGAGTAGGGAAATGCTGACTTTAATGGGTTGTGTGTGTTTTTGTTAGGCACCAACTGTTTTTGGTGGGGGAGGAGGGAGTGGTGTGTGTGGGGGGAGAGACAGAGGCTATTGGTAGCAGCGCTAGGAAGTATTGACAGGCGGAATTTCATAAATGGTGAGAAGGCAGGGATGACTGGTGCATATTTCATCTTTGTTTGAGTAACATATTGCCAATCCTTGTGTTAGGGAATGTGTATCCAGGATTCCTTGGCATCCAGGGATGTTTAAAGTCTAAATCTGTTAAGATAACTAACCACAACCAATGTGTAGGATAGTATTCTGTTTCCCTTGGATTTTCATAGAGGCAGGATACAGTAGCATTACATTTTTTCCCAGGGTACTTATGTTTGGGGTGAGGAAGCAATGAGACCATTCTCTATCTGTTTCCCAGTTCAAGGTGGATGCTTTATAAAATGCATTATTGATGTTTACTGCTTTTATGCTAATCAAGAACCTTGACAATTTGCAGAGAGGTAGAACTGCTATTATTAGGGGTTTTATTATCTGGAAATAGCTTAAAACCATAAGCTCTGCAAGGGTAGAAAACTCTGTCTTGTTTACCACTGTATCACTGGTGCCTAGCACAGTGTTCAATATGCTCCTGTCGAACGGATGAAGGAACTGGGTCCATGCCTCCCTGTTTTCTGGCTATTTCCCTTTAGTGTAACATCTTGGCAGAGTCTTCCCTCTGGCAGGAAAGCAGCCAGGGCCATGCAGACAGCATCCTGGCCTCCCTCGATTCCCAGCTCTCACCTTCTGGGTTGGGCCAAGGGTCATGCAGTTAATGGACCCACTAAGAGCCAGTTCTTCCGTCAGCTCCACATGGATAATCTGGGCTGACATTCTGCTCTCTTGCTTCCTCTGATCTGAGTTCCCACGAGGCTGGCAACTCATTATAGCCACTCAATGTGGTTAAGAGGTCCTTCTCACATTACACGGCCCACCACGACTCGGCTTCACAGGGAAGCAAAGGCCAGAGATGAAATTGCACGTAAACAACTGGGGTTCCAGGCTGTGCCTGTGAAGGCGGAGGAGGCGTGTCTGTTCAGAGCACACCGGAATTGTGTACAGTGAGGAGAACATAACAAGCGTCTGGGACTCAGTAAACAGAACGCCTCTAGACATTAGACTGATAGATTAAAATAAATAAACAAAGGAAGATAGAAACTGAGAGGAATGACTGTGAGATCCATTATCAGCAGAAGGCAGATGGAGTTGAATGACAAAAAGGCCATTCCCCTTGGCAACAGCTGGAGAAGACTTTAGTTTGTACTGGAGTGCGAGCTCCAGAAAGGGGGAGGTGGAAGAGATTGGGGGGGCGGTGGGAAGGAGTGGAAAGCAGTCACAACTTGTCCAAGAGATTTTAAGGGTCTGGTAGAGAAATCTTGACAGGATCCCAAGTATTTGCTGATTACCAGAATTAACTTTTGCAGCTCTCTGGCTAAATCCAGGCCCCAGCTTCACCAGCAAACAGATAACACAGGGTTGGGGAGAAGGGGTCAAGAGAAGAGGAACAGAAGGTTCAGAGAGGGGAGTTTCCTCCTGTTTGCGTTAATGGTCCATTGTGGCACAATCTTCAGACTCTGGAGGCTTGAAAGGGTGCAAAGCAGAGGCTGAGAGCAGGCTGAGACCTTGGGCCTGAGTCAGGAACAGGGGAGAGGGGGAGTAAGGGCAGCTCTCCAGGAGGGACCAGGAGGATTCTCAGACCCCATGGAGACCCCTGCAGAGCAGGCAGTGATCGGATGGATGTGAGCACTGGGTTCTGACTGCCTGGTGCCCCAGGGGAGGAGGTGAATTTTAGGGCCTCATACCCCAGGGGAGCCGGGAGCTTTCCTCCTCCATCTCTAACATGAATTGGTAGACCTAGGACAACAGGTCTTTACAGGTCCGTTTCCCCACAGTTCTCAAGTACCCCCTCAAGCCTCTCTACTCTCCTTAACGGCTCAAAGAAGGCACAGAATCACACAATTTCAAGATGACCAGGTATGAATTCAGCAAGGAACCTTAGAAACCATACAGGCTCTGGTGTCAGACAGGTAACAGGCTTTGCCACTTACCTTGAGGAAGTTACTTAACCTGAGACTTTATTTACTCATCTGGAGAAAGGATATTATAATTGTGGATACTCATCTCATTTGTGGTAATGATTAAGTAACATACGTAAAGCTCTCAGCTTAGTGCCTGATACAACTCAGCACTCAGTAAACATCAGTTGAAAGATCTAGGTTCACATTCACTTCAGTGCAGAGCCCAGCACACAGCAGCCACTTCATAGAAATGTTACTTCTCCTTTTCCCCCTTTCCTTATTTTTCTCTATCTCCTTCTGCTTTTAATCTTTACCACCTCCACATACTCTCTTATATCTCCTCAAGCACACTCTGACCTAACTAAAAAATAATGAACAGGATACATTTTGCCCTTTTTTCTTCCTACACCACTTTCGTTGGGCGATGAAGAGACCTTGGGGTAACTGGCCTTCCTTCTCAAGGAGAAATGGCTCAGATCAAAAAAATAAATAAACAACAAAAAAAACTCCTTTGTAAAAACAGTCCATCATTATATAGTGAATGGACACCTACGTGCGGCACGGTGAGGACGTATAACTTCTGGTGTCACAGCACTTTCGAGGATCTTATACTATGATCCAGAGTTAAGGACAGCATTTATATCAAGACAGTGGAGCCTTTATAGAGTGAGGGGCTGACATCAACACTGCTTTCCAAACAATGGTGATGCTAAAAATTCTGCTGAGCCAGGAGGAACTAAATATGGCAGCAAAGTGGGGCAGGGCTTGTCAAAGGAAAGGGATACAGTCCTTTTGAGTCTTTCCTAAAGCTCATGTGTTTAGCAGAAAACCCTAAATGTTACCTGGGGACCCAGTGGCTCAGAGCATCAAAGAACAAAACAGCACTTGACTCTAGCACGGTGAGGAGGTACCCATTCATGCATTATCTGTGGCCCTGGGCACTGCTGGGAGGCTGTGCCCTCTGGGGCTCCAGGGCCCCCAAGTGGCAGCAGAGATGAAGCCCATGTTTGGAGCTGTGAAGAAAATCAGTGGACCCATGAAAGGGGGATCCTCTGGGATTCATAGTGATAATGTTTTTGGAGGGTGGTAAAGAAGAGTGGGCACTGGGCAGGGGTGTAGGGAAGGGAGACATCGGGGCCTGAATGCTTCTGCATACTTTCCCACTTCAATGAGGATGCAGAGAGTACCTCCCCATAGAGAGAAAAGGGCTGATGGACAAAAGTTATGGAAACTGCAGGTGTCTGCTAGAGGCGCAGCTGGGCAAGTGGAGGGGAGAAATATGGCACTGTAAACCGCTACCTCACCCACTCATCATTCCTTCAGCAAATATTTATTGAACATCCACTACATTCTAGGCCCTGTGCTAGTTCTATGTGAAAAGTGATGAATCAGATAAAGTCTATGCCCTCATGGAACTTACATTTTTGCAGGGAACACAAGTAATCAAACAGGCAGTCAGCGTGGTGTAATCAGCGCTCCAACAGGGGTAGTTAGCACAGGGCATGTGGGGGCACATAGGAGAGGCCCCTCACTCAGAGTAGGGGTTAGGGAAGACTTCCCGGAAGAAGTAAAAGTCTAAGCTGAGACCGTATGTGTGAGAAGGAGTTAGCCAGAAGAAAAATGTGGAGAAGTGAGGAAAGGGAGAAGAAACGTTCCAGGCAGGGGGCACTGTATAGGTGAAGGCTCTGAAAAGAGAGAAGGATGACCTGTCTGGAGAGCCACAGTATTGTCTGGCTGGGCCACAGCAGGGAGAAGACAGGTCAGGGGAGACGGAGCTGGAGGGTAGGCAGGGGCCTGGGGATAACGGACTTGTTCTCCTGTCTGGAATATCATAGCCCTTGTCAATGCCCTGTGTCTGTAGAGCTGCCTGTATTGTGTGGAGCAGAACAAGAACAGCAGGATTTGCAAGGCGCTGAAAGGCCCATGTCAATTCAGCTCTATCTCTGTCCTGCCCAGATTGGGTCAGCGTAGCATATTGCGTGAGGCCGCTCCTAACCAGAACAATGTGGGTCAGCCCATTTACTAGAAAGGGGGCAGGAGAGGCCCAACCAGTGACCTGGGCTCCAAGGCCACAACACAAGCCCACTCTCTGCCTCCAACTGGGCAACTTTGGGGAAATCACTTCAGCTTCTAGGCCACCATTTTAGCATCTGTAAAATGGTGGGCTACACTAGATGAGCTCTGCTAAGGTGTCCTCCAGGTCTCATAATATGATGTGAAGAGATGACACCCAACTGCTAAACTCTGAACATGAGTGACAGCTCAAAGCTTCAGGATTAGTGACCAACCCTCTCCTCCATTTGTACTTTGAATATTGACTTACCCGCTGCTTATCTGGGTCCACAAAGCGGATTCCAAAATAGTCTTTCTCAAGTAGGTTCAGGTGGTGGCAAAGAAGGTCAAACAGGTACTGGCCTTTGGCATCTCTCTGCAAAGAAAGAAAACTCTACTGAGAAATGAGAGGGGTTCTTCACTGTAACTTTATTTTGCTAGTTATTAAAATTAGTTTATAACAGTTGCAAGAGGCTATGGAAGGGGCACATATTCATAACTTTGCCCTCCGTATTGTGATGCATTAGATATTCTCTAGAATTCGGTGGCTTTTAGCACCTGGAAGGAGCCCAAGAACCCTTCCTTCCACAAAGATGTCCAAGAGGTGAGAGTAGAGTCAGCTAAGCCCCGTCTCAACCTCTAACGCACAAAGCTTCCCGGGGGAACGTCAGTTTGGGTGTAGGGAACGTCAGCGTGTAATATACTGAGTCCAGCTGGCTCTGCCTCTAAAGTGTATCTCGAATCCTCCCGTTTCTCTCCATCCCCATTACCAATCCCATTGGTTAAGCCATCACCATCTCTCAACTGGACAATGGCCAGAGCCTTCTAACCAGTTCCCTGCTTCTGCTCTCCCTCTCTCCCCTCAGCAACCAAGGTGACGACAATATAGACATAATGTCTTTTTTGCTGAATAAGTAATACAGGCACATAGTAAGATATTCAAGCATACAAAAGGGTACACTTCGAAGAGTAAGTCTCCATTCTACCCTAGTCACCCTGTGCCTCAGTTCCCCTCCCTAGAAGCAACTCCTTACCAGCTTCTTCTGTATCCCTAATGTGGTATTTTATACATGGGTAAGCCTATATACACATACATCTCCTCTTTTTAAAATACATTGGTGGCATATTTCACACTGTATCCTGTTTCTTGGGATTTTCCCCCACTTAAGGTATCTTGCAAAACCTTCTATAGCAGTACACATAGATATGCCTCACAGTTTTTTTTTTTTTTTTTTTTTTTTTTATGCCTCACAGTTTTTAACTGCTGCATACCACTGGAATGAACCTAAATTTAT
Source organism: Equus quagga (assembly GCF_021613505.1). NCBI lineage: Eukaryota > Metazoa > Chordata > Mammalia > Perissodactyla > Equidae > Equus > Equus quagga. Next base: position 40,859,612 of record NC_060268.1, read on the forward strand.
TTACCCAGTTCCATATTGACAAAATTGTTGCTAAGCTGCCGTTACAAACAACACGGGAGCGAGCACACAGTGATCTTTAATTATGTTACCATCCTACTTAACACTGTCAGTGGTTTCCTGTTGCTCTCAGAGAAAAATCCAAACTCTGATCACCGCCTCCAAGGCCCTGTGTGACCTGGCTCCCGCCTCCTCTCTGAACTCATCCCAAATCATTCTCCTCACTACTCTCCGCCACAGCCTCTCTGTTCCTGAATGCTCCAAGGCTTTTCTGCCTTCATGACTTTGTATTCTGTCTGCCTGGAATGCTCTTCCTCCAGCTCTTCCCTCAGCCACTCCTCTCCTCGAGGTCTCAGCTCAAATGTCCTCTCTGCAGAGAGGTCTTTCCCCTATAGGATGGCCCCTCCCAGTTTCTATCTCATTTATCCTCTTTAGTTTCTTTATAGCATTGACAACAATCCGTAATTATCTTGTTGATTTGTTTACTTATTTATTTATTATCTGTTCCCTTTCTAGACTATAATTTTCATAGGGGCAGGAGCCCTCCCCTAGAACTTAGCATAGGGCCTGGCATATGGCAGGTAGGTCCTCAATAATTATTTGCTGAATAACTGAATGACTGAATGAATAGAAGGTAGAAGGTTGGCTAAAACCTTTCACAAAATGTTAGGAAATCAGGCCATTTCTAAACCCATAACCTCCTCATTCAGGGACCTGCCTGAGTATCAGGATGAGGTGGGAGGAGAACAACTTGCAGGAAACCGTCAGAACATCTGGAGCTCTGCAAGACGGTGGTCTCTGGGTCTGTCCCCAGCGGTCTCTGCAGCTCAGCTGAAATGACCAACTCTGGTGGGTCTGTGTCTAATTCTGCATCCAAATCAAGGCTGTCTTAGGAGAGCCAAAGTATCTCACTTGTGCCAGGGCCCAAGGCCATGGGTAACTATAGAAGGGCCTGGCCCTTCTCCAAGAATGGGCAGATCTTTAAGACCTCCACAGAATGTTTCTACCTCACCTCTTCCCCCTCTGCTGGCTCACCCTATACTTTGTAAGGAGAACTAGGGCAGGGTATTGAATCTCTCAGCAAATATCTTAAGCAGCTTATCCTTGCAGGATTGGAAGGATGAGTGAGTGGACAGCTCAACTAAGGAAGGCGGTGCCATGTGGGCATCTCCCCCTCTTCTTCTGCTGGCCCCACGCTCCCTCTCAGAACATAATCCTGAGGCAGCAGGCCCCATTCTTACACCTTTCCATCTCCCACAAAAACAGGTCCTTTCAGGACAGAGACTTGTTAGGAATCACATTGGGACTTCTGGGTGGCAGGCCACAGATCAGGTCTTTCAAAGGACTCCATTGACAATTGTCTTTTTGGGCACAGGCTGTCAACTGTTTCCCTACTGATGCCCCACAGTGTGATACATTCACTTTTAAGGTTCCTCCGAGAGCAGAGGAAATAATCTTTAACTCTATCCCAAGCAGCATATTCTGTACTATTATCTCCCTTAGAGCAACTGAAATGGAATAGTAAGAGACAGTTGCATATTGTGAATATTTTTCTCTACAAATTTTACTTTGCACCTAGCTGGCCACTACACTGTGATAAGCTAGGGTGAGTTTTAATGGCAGGAGAAGGTTGCTTCCATACATACAACAACTGTATAAGCAGGAGCCTGAGGTAGCGATGGAGAAAACATGCCTCTGTGAAAGAAATCACACGGAATTTTAATAAGAATTGTCTTCCACAGAAACAACTCATTCTCCTGGGCCAGCAGCTCAGATACACTTGTAGGGCTCTTAGCTGGTAAGAACTTTAAATTCAGTAGATCCAACCTCAGAGTTCTCCCACTTCACAGAAAGAAAAATGAAGCCTGGCTCTTCTCTTCAGGTAGTCATGAAAAAAAGACATATCCCATTATACATTCCCTATGTCAATAAAAAGAATCTTTTTCTTGTTATTTCTCAGCATCTGGTGAAACCCCTGCTCCCCACCACGAAGTCATAGTTCCCTCAGGTTCCCATTTACTAGTGGTAGACGCGTGGTTTTGAGCTACAAGGCTCTAGTGTAGACTAATGAAGAGAAGCTGTTTCTTTGCTGTTTCTCCAAGACTGGAGGGTGGGAGATGAGGGGAATGCAGAGAGAGGTAGGAACAGAGCTCCTCCTTATAGCAGAATTCCATGAAGTTTAAATTCCCAGCAGAAACACAAAGGCAGAATCAACTCAGAGCACTGCTGTGGCACCTTCCACAGAGGGTTGCGACCTGCCCCTCTCTCGGAGTAGTCATGCCTGTGGCTGGCGGAGCCTAAGGCAGCCTTTGGGGGGAAGTCGCATTCAGCTGAACCATCATGGGGGGCTCCCTACAACAAGCTGCTTGCTGGGGCCAGACTGTAGGAATTTTAAACTCCCTTGAGAGCCTTGGGGGTCCCCTTGCACTTCCAGATGCCACCTGTGACTTAGGATTCCCTCTCCATAGTCTCCCTGCTCTATGCCTGGAGCTTTCTGGAATACTCTACTGCAGCCACTCTTCTCTTTTGGTGAATGGCAGTCCAATGACTTCTATCTTCTTTTCCCTTTGCCTGCAGTTGCCCTGGTGCTGTGGCTAAATCGAGTGTTGCGTGCTGCATATTGTGCCATTGATTACACGGGAGAAACAGGCATGCACGTTGGCAGGTGATTACTGTCTAGTCACAAAGTCAGGACTCCAAGCCTGAGGACGTTTATCTTCAGGACAAGTGAGCTGAGGCAGCGCACCCAAATCGAACTAAACCTCTGAGGTTACTCTCTTCCCAAAGTCATTATTGGGTCAAGATAACTTACTAAACACCCATTTAAAAAAGAAATTTATATTTTATGAGCCACAATAGTATCTACACATATTTGAAAATAATAGTGCATATGTAAGTGAACCATTTCTTCTTCTATATGGTGCACAGAATGATTCATGAGCCCCTTGGATCATGCAGCAAACTCTGAGGTTGGGAGGATTCATAAGCTTGCTCCTCCCTAGAGCGCCTGCTTCTGGTTCTCTATGGTGTGTCTATTCTTTAGGGAAGGGACTGAGGCAGCAAGCAGTAAGCAGTCCTGGCCAGTGACTTAAACTATTGAAGGTTAATTGCATTTTCTGCCTCTAATCAATACCCTTGGGCAGGAGAGAAGCTTTATTTTAACCCATCATGGAGTCAATCCCAGGGATTCCGGCATGGTGCACCCTGATCAGAAGGGCTAACATGTAGAAAGCCCCCCACTCATTAGGCCTCGCCTTATTCAATCCAGCTTCCCTGTGAGGCAGGCAGATTTTAAGTGCAAACTACGTGAAGAAGGCAAGAGCGATCACAACTTTCAGATCCTGGGCCACATGTAGTGAAATGGGAGGTGGCCACAGTTTCATAGGCCCTTAGAAGAAGCCAGAGATGAGATGGAGGGAGTAGCCCCTGCAGTCCAAAAACACAAGAGTCTAGAGTGGAAAAATGCTCCGCCAGGATGAGGGTGCCTGGAGGGGAGGGCAAGAGCTGAACAAGTTGCCCTCGGGGGTCTGACAGGGAAGGACTAGGCACCAGGGGTGGGATGGCATCTCAGCCTCTATTCTAGCTTAACTTTAAATTTCTTGTAGGCCAAAAACTTCTTTGATTTCCTTATCAGTGTCCTCTAAGGGCCTGTGCGTGCCGATGTCTGCCAGGTTCAGGAGCAGATGCTGTGTAAAAGCACTTTAATGTCACAGAGGAACAGCCACATTAGCTCATCTTCTCAGGGCTGTGGCATGAGTAAGCCGAGCCGAAAAGTGTGAATCAATTATACTGGGGTACAGTTCGCACACTACACCCAGCCCAGCTTTCTGAGGCAGAAGGAGGATGAGGGGCACAAATGCTAACAGCAGGGCCCCAGATTTCTGAACCTCAGCACCTTCCATGCTAATTTAAATTTTCTTTGAAGGGAGGGAACCCCTGCTGAGCTCCTGGCCCAGGAGCCCACTTTTCTTGCTTAGTCGTAAACCAACAAAATCTGTCCAGGAACTGCTGAGGCTGCAGCTAGCAAAGCAGCCAGCTCACTTTGGGAGAAGATGGGGAAGTTCATTCCAGGGAGAAACGCAGCCATACTGCCTTGTGTAGCTTGTCACCCCACATGCAGCAGGGCCCTAGCTGAGACCTGACCAGGCATGCCCTCTTGGTGGAGATGGACCCCAGAACTCAGCAGTTAGGCTGGGAAGGATGGGGCCCATGCAGGCACTTGGGCCAGGTGGCCATGTGGCTCCTAGGGGAGAGGCCAGGCCCCGAGCACAGGGAAGTCAGAGTTCAGAGGGAGAGAGAAAGTGCTTACCCAGACTCCTGCAGCCACTGGCCTCACAATCCTTAATAAATGCAGCACCGTCTTATCCCCAAACTCCCAATCTACATGTAAACTCAAGGAGTTAGGGTGATTGCCGTGATGGAAACAGATAGCTGTAGGTTCAGATGTCAGGTGTGGTGCCTCAGGCAGCCCTGTTGGCAGGCCTTGCTCAGGTCAGGGAACTGGCTTAGCTCATCACCACAGGGTATGGCATGCAGAGGATGTGCACATGGGGTAGGGAAAACACATTCAGTCTGGAACATGGAGGTCACTATGTGCACGTAAAGATCATGGGAGGGAGACTAAGTGTTCTGTCAGCACAGATGGCCCAAACCAGACTCAACAAGGGCAATTAAGACCCTCTGAGCAGAACCTTCAAACCTGCTGTGTGCAGCTTGGAGGAGCAGGCTAACAAGAAGGTTAGACTTATTGAGATATCAATGATGATACTTCAAGAGCCAAGGCGTCCTCATTCCTATGTACCCAGTGAAGTTTCGGTAAAGAAAAAAAAACCCTGAGCTGGGCCTGAAGAAAAGCAAACTTGTCTCTCTTTCCCATGGTGAGGCCACTTTTACAGTAAGGTGACTCTTAGAAGCATCACTGTTTCTTGCTTTGATTGAAAAAATTTTGGTGGTATTTTTCAAGCCAGTGCTGAATATCTCAGTGGACTAGTCATGTCACAGCTGCAGAATTACTGGAAACTCAGGCTTGTTAGAAAAAAAACTCATTTCTTTGTATTTGTGTGAAGCTCACATTCTCTCCCTCTTTCACACACACCCCCTCTCAGACAACTATGCCCATCATACAGTGTGGCTTCAGACAACTTGTAAAGAAAGTCCAGCATTTTGGGGGAAAGAGACATCTCTTTGCCTCCAACCCTAAAGACAGTTTGAAAACTCACTTTATTGCCTTTTCTTCTTCTTTTTTTTGGGGAAAGGGCAAATGCACATGTTATTTGGCAAATCTGAGAATTTCTGGGCTTGTAGAGAGGGGCCTGGGTGGCCAGGGTCAGGAGAAATATGGCAAGCTTGGCATCCTCACTGGTTCTCATAACCCTGTAGCTATTCCCCCAATTTCCCCCCAGCACAAAACTGTTTATTGGTCAGTACCAACAAATCTGACAGATTCTGAGCTACACACACACAATGAAGGGGCCAGGATTTTTGAGTCCTGGTGCGGTCTCTTTTTCAACTATCCTATCAGGTCACTCATGTTCCCTAAAAGTTGAGGTGGAGGCAAAGGGAGCAGAGAGGGGAAGGGCTCTGGGAAGGTGCAGGCACTGAGGATGAGCACTAGGCTTGGAGTCAAGGCCCTGCTCTGCCACTTCTAAGCTTGTGACCTTGGATCTAGCTGAGCTTCTGTTTCCTTATCTATAAAACAAGGGTAATACTACATTTCTCAAAGGATTATTGTGACTCTCAAAACAAGAGACATAATTTAGTTCATAAAAACCTTGTATATTTTTCCTGCCAACTTCGTCTGCCTCCTGTGATCTCTTCTTCCTTTAGGCTGAATAGACTTGAACATGACAAGGCCTTAGCAACAAGACTGTGCACTCATGAAACAGAAGCCAGTCCTCCCTGGACAAGAACACTCAGGTGGGGCCTAGCTACATGTCCACCTGTGCAGTATCCCCAAGCTTACGGGGATGGCTACCACTTTGTAAATCTGCCCCACGGGGCTCTCAAAGCACAGCTTTGCATCTTCTTCATACCCCAAGGCTATTTTCCCAGACTAGGTTGGAAGAAGAGTAGAAAATCTCAAATATATGCCATCAACCCAAACCCCTCAGAGGCCTGGCAGCTTCTACTCAGTCCCATGGAGACAAAGGCAGAGCTTCTTATGATACATTCTTGATATGCTCCTGACACTCGGGAAGGAGGAGCTGAGTGAGGTGGAAGATGAGATATGACACAATCCCAACAGACACTATACCTTTCAATGCCTCAGCATTAACTAGAATAAAGAGAAAAAAGCATTTGGCAAAATGTATTTCATTAAATTAACCCAGAGCCTCAATCGCTCTCAAAAAACATAACCGATTCTCCCTGGTGTTCAAGCTATGGGAGCTAATTGTAATCTCAGACTCTTCTCCCTGGAATCCTGCTGGCAGGTGAAAGGGGAGGGATGGACAAGAAGAGCCCATGGCTCTCTGATCGGAGTTCCAAGTCCCTAGAGCTCACCCAGTCACTCATAGCCGCTGGCATCCCTAGCTAGGACCAGACAGGTCGTTCTCAATGCTTCTCCTGAGGAGGACAGCCAGGGCCTCCCTTGAAAAGTCCCTCATCATAGCAGACAGAACTCTGAGGTAGGGTTCCAGGGCCTGATTCTTGGTCTGTGGTCCCACTGATGGTACAAAGGCACATTTATGAATGCCTCCCTTCTTAGCACTAAGGGGAAACAACCTCATTGGAACAACAAAACTGAGAGTCCCAAGAGAGGAGTGAGACAGCTGGAGCCAGCAGCCAAACAGATGGTGGAGAGATGATTTACTGTACAAATGCTGAGTCCTGGGAAAGCAATAGGATAAACCCCAAATCTCCCAATAGTGGCTGGCCCAGTGGTGGAGGGGGACAGAAGGGGAAGCCAAGGTAGGAGGCAGATGGCTAGCTCACTTGGAAGTAGAGTTTCCTTAATAAACAACCAAGTCAGAACCATACAATGCTCTGGACCAGTGGTTCTCAAACTTGAGCTTGCATCAGAGTCACCTGGAGATTTGTTAAAAACACAGAATGCTGGGACCTTCTCCTAGAGTTTCTGGTTCAGTGGGTCTAGGGTGGGGCCTGATAATTTGCACTTCTAACAAGTTCCCAGGTGATGCTGATGCTGATGGTCTGGGGATCACTGGACTAGATCAACCCTTCTCCAGCACCTGTTGGTCACTAGCAGCTCCTGGAGCAAAGATGTGAGGGGGAGAAAAAGTGTATATTTGAGCCCCACCACAATCCAGCTTTGTCAGCACAACTCTCACTTTTATTCAGCTTCCATGTTGTCACATACCAAGAGTACCAACTCCAGAGCAGTAGGCTTGTGAGTTAACTACTACAGACTAACTCTGCTCCTTCCTGCCAGGATTTCAAATTCTGCCTTTCATGACAGTGGGCAGCTGCCCAACGCTGGCTGAAACGTTCAAGTCCCCAGTTACAATCAATGGTTAAGTAGCTCTAACTCATGGCACTTTTGCCAGGAACTAGATCGTCAGAAAGTAAAGCTGGCAGTTATCCTCAAACCTAATTCAGAGAAAGAGCTCCCTTTTCTCACCTCAGTTCTGCTGTCAGTGGCAGGGAGTCTGTTCCAGAACATTTCCTCTCCTGGCCTCTAGAGTCTCTTATCTAGGAGGTGGGTTGGGAGCTGTCCCAGACCTCTGCCTGCTGCTTCCTTCGCCCTGTATCTGCACTCTTTAAGCATCTCAGTCAGACTTTAGTCTTGTCTATCATGATGAACCTTCTCCTATCTCTTTCCTTCCTGGGAGAGGATCCAGCTTTCTCTCCATCAGAGAGTGGGGAAGTGGGTGGGTATAGGATATGTGCCCTGAGGATGTCCTTCCATGCCAAAGAGTCAAGTCTTTTGTGTTTAGCTTTGAGCAGGGAGTTTGGGGCAGGACGGAGGTGATGGGAGTAAGGAAAGGCACATTCTGATTGCGATCTCTTGGGCAAGTCATATCCCTCTCTGAGCCTCAGTTTCCCTTTGTGTAAATGATCTCATGTCCCCTTATGTGCCCAAAGTCTCTGATTCTGTTATTAGTTGACCAGAGTAATCACATCCTAGGTTTATCTTTTCTTAAATTAGGATAAAAAAAAGTAAAAAAAAAAAATGTTAATCAGGTAGCTTTACAAGGTAGATGTTTATTAAGACATTTATCGCTAGTTTAATTAATTAAAAAAACTCAGGGCCATTGCTCAAGGTAAATGGAAAGAGTAACTAAACAGAATTCATTCAATTCTAGAAAGTGCCTCTAGCAGGCCTGAGACAGTGAAGACCCATTATGTGAAACTATTATCCCTCATGAGTCTGGTCACTTTACATTCCACTGCGGGAGATGGAAAAATCCTATCAGATCAGTCAGTGCCCCCAGCCTCATAAAGTGAGGATTGTTGCAGGATCTTCTCAGAAGGGATCCTGAAGTTCTACCTCCCTCTGTCCTCCCCAGGCCTGCTGCTTCCTAGACTACAGCCCAGGTGGCAGTGGGGCTCCTGAATTTCTATACGGAGGGCCTGAAGGGTGACAGTCTGGTGGGGGATAGGGGTAGGCAATGAAGTTTTATTTGCATGGCCCTGTATATAAGATTGAGAACTCTTCAACTGTCCAATGAAGAAGGGACAGGCAATGACAGGGATGGGAAGGGGCTGACAAAGTATCCCAACCTCACCCCACACCATCCTAAACTTACCCGGAGGCAGAGCCTCTGAACCTGGGCTGAGGTAAAAGCTGAGGGTATGCTTTGAGGTGAATGCATGGATCCTTGGGGCCTGGAACCTGTTAGTTTCCCGAGGCTTCTCCCAGATGTAATACTTCAGTAGCTGAGCAGCACCAGGTGCCTTTTGGTCTATAAATAACCCTTGGGCTTGGAGATGTATCTCCTAAAGTGCTCTAGGGATGGAGTGGGGATGACCAGGTCCCCGTGCATCAGATAACCCCTGGCCCAGACCTTGCAAGGGGATGAAGAGAGCAATCAGAGGAGGCAAGACTTCTGAAGTGTGTCACTGGTCCTCCAGCAGTTCTTTGGCCTAAAGAGTAGGGGTGAGTGCAGGAGAGGCAGGAGACTTGAGCCTAGCAGTGCCCCCAAGGCCTCTGGCACATCCCTGTCATCTCTGTGCCTCTGCGCATCAAGGCCACCAAAACTGAGACGAAGAGTCCCCTGAGGGCCGCAGAGCAACACTAGTCAAGATATCACCACTGAAAAAAATCTTGCACATCTGCTGCCATCTGAATATTGTGCTATTTGAAGGCAAAAACAAAACAAAACAAAAACGGATGACAAACCATTGGGAAAAACTCTCAATTCAACACCTATCTATTGAGATCCTCCCCAGATCAAGGCACTACCTGAGCGTTCTCAAGGCTGCAGAGATACAGGGTTTAGAGACATCTGAAAAAGTGACTTGGGAAAAGCCATCTTCTGTCCTCTAATCTCACAGCACTCACTATCTCTACCACTTAACTGTCCTACTGCTGCCCCTCCTGTGTTCAAGTCCACTTTCCTCTCCCTTACCGAGCAAGATGGAAGTGTGGTATCTGGTGTCTGTGTTGATGGTGCAGAGCCTAGTGCCTGTACGTGATCCTCAGGGAGTATTTGTTGACTAACCACTAAATGATAAGATATGACCAGGCTGACAGCTGAAGATTAGCAATAGCTCATCTCACCTGAGGAACTCTTCCATCCTGGGTCTCCAACTCCTAATACCCAGTGAGATCAGTGTAGGGAAGAACAAGAAGGATCATGTTCTTGGAGATGGACTCTCTGTCCAAAGCAGAGTCTAACTTAACTCTAGAAATTCATTTTAGGATTGGTCTCCCAGGTATTACCTTTTTTTTTCTTTTGCTGAGGAAGATTCACCCTGAGCTAACATCTGTGCCAATCTTCCTCTATTTTGTATGTGGGTTGCTGCCATAGCATCCCCACCAGCAAGTGGTGTAGGTTCGTGCCCAGGAACTGAACCTGGGCCACTGAAGCAGAACATGCCAAACTTAACCACTAGGCCACTGGGCTGGTCCCTCCCAAGTATTACCTTTTGTCTAGTTTACTGATTCTAACTCCATAAGCTGTACTTTAGTGGGACAAGGGGCTCCCAGCCAAAATGCCATGGGTACAAGAAAGGTGCCTGCAGACAGCCCAGCTCCAAAATAACTGCTTAGGCTACCCACACACAGTCATGAGAAAGGAAAACATGGCTCTACTTCCAGGAAGGTCTCTAGCTGGGTCTTTGCCATTGGAAAGGAAATCAAAAGCTCAATACTTGAAAAGACTAATCATTATATCTGCTTAATTACATTGATGTGAATCTCATAGCCAAGTTCTTTTTAGGGAGTTGATGTTGGAAAATACCTCCATGCTCCTGGGCTCATGTGGAACAGAATTTAGGATGTTTCCAACTTCTGGAAATTATCAAATGCCTTCCTATGGGCAAATTCCATGTGTCTCTAGGGATTTTCTCTGTCCCTCAGTTTTTCTGATGCTTTGCCTGTCTTTCTAAAATAATTCTAACACCTGGCCAAGGTGACACAGGGTCTTTTTTGGGCCTCAGCACCTCAGATCAACAGGTAATTAATAACACAGGATTGGATACCTGCCTTATCACTTGTCACAGGTCAGGTTCCTCAGGAAATGGACTCTGGGATGGAATTTAGCATGCAAGATGTTTTTAAGGAGTATTCTTGGAATCAATACCCATGGAAAGGAGTGGAGGAAAGCTGGAATGGGCAGAAGGAAAAGCTGAGCTGCTATGCAGGCCTACTGTGGACTTGGATGAGCCATGGGGAGCTCTGGACCAGAATGGTCCTTCAGAGTTGTTTCAAGTTGAGCCAAAATAGCCAGGCCTTTTATAACCCTGCCTCAAGCAGTCACTGGATGTGGACCTGACACAGTGTTCCCAAGGGAATTGGGTGGGACATCAGAGTTTATTACATCACTCTTGACACAAACCCAATATCATAACTACCGTTTCTTAAGAGCTACCACGTGCAAAGCATTCTACAAGCATTATCTCTAAGGCTAACAACACTTCCATAAGGAAGGTTTCTAGTAACTCCATTTTTGCAAAAGAGGAAACCAAGTGCTGGAGTTAAATGACATGTCTAAGACCACATAACTAGTATGTGAGACTCAAACCCAGGCCTGCCTTGCTCCAAATTCACTCTTTCCATTATGCTAAACTCCCATCCTTTGATTTTCTCATATGGCACCATACAGAAGCAACCTACAGCTTCATCCTTCTATGCACCTTTGCCTTGGATTTATAATTCTCTGACTATATGTCCAATAGTGTAGCTAAGCCCATTCCTTGAATTCTTTTATGGATTCTTTGGATCTCTTAGACCTGGGCAATATTGGTCTGCTTCAACCAGAAAACCACTCCTGTTGGTGAAAGTACAGATGCTGGTCTTTATGAGGGCACACAAAAGGGGAAATCCTCGAAACCTGACAGGAAACCAGTAACTTAGTCAACAACGTTTGAAGATGATGAACAAGAAACAAGCAGCATTTAAAGCCAGATTCCTTCTTACTTTTTTTCTTTCAGGTTTTTTTGGATCAGAACATTTCCAAATTTTTATATCCTGGAGATTAGAGGTCAGCTGGTAACCAATCCCAAATCCCCCAGATTGGGGAGCTGAGGCGGAGCTGGATGTAACATGAGAGGTCGTATGTACTCTTTCTATACCCCCAAAGGCTGTTATCAATCTTGTTCTTCCTTTGTACACTCCACATATCCCTAATTTTCAACATGACATGGGTAGGCCAGAGGAAGTCATTGGCTCATGACACAAAAGCTGCTGCCTCAGGAAAATGATGCATTATTGGCAAGTTTATTTGGCCCTGTGGGTCTTTCTCCCCAGGTAGAGTGTCTTATACGTTGTTCTCTGGGGTGCTTTTCTCAATTCATCAAAGATGCTAACTTAGAAAAGCATGTGACATCAGACCATGTAAGTGGCAGAGTCAAAGGAATGGACCCTGGAGCAGCCTCTTCAGCGTATTCAAGTCCTCCCTGCACTTCAAGTCAGAATTCTTTTGAGACTCTGTTACTTATACCTATTCTCCCTGCCCATGGGGACTCGAGAGACAAAGAATGAAGGGATGATTCCCTCAATTTTCCATTAACTAGAGGTGAACCTTATTTTTGGGTAGGGAAGAATCTCTCACAAATTACAATGAGATGATATGCTTTGTCATAACAGAGTCATGTTCAAGGTACAGGAACTGTCAGGTGTAATGAGACTAACAGAAAGACCTCACGAAGGAATTGATTTACAAATAGAGTCTTGAAGGATGCACAGAAGCTTACCGGACTGGGCGTGGGAGACCTGAAGAGGGAATAGCACGTACAGAGAAGGGCATGTTCTAGAAATTTCAATTAACTGCCCTGGTACAAGGAGGGCTGCTGCAGAGATCAATATGGAGAGGCAGACAAGGACCAGATGGTGCTGTGCTAAAAACTTTATTCTGTAGGTGATGGTAAAGGGTGGAAATATTTTAAGTGGGAATAGAACTTGAGTACATTTCGTGTTGGAGGAGGATTGGAAGATGGTAAGACTAGGAGCAGGGAGACCAGTTGGAAAACCATTGTAACAATCCAACTGAGCTCTGATGGGCACCCCAACTAAGATAATGGCAATGAAGATAAACAACGTGATGGATTAAAGAAATATTTAGGGGCTGGCCCTGTGGCCGAGTAGTTAAGTTTGCACGCTCCGCCCGGGGTTTCACCGGTTTGGATCCTGGGTGTGGACATGGCACTGCTCATCAGGCCATGCTAAGGCAGCGTCCCACATGCCACAACTAGAAAGACCTACAACTAGAATATACAACGATGTACTAGGGGGCTTTGGGGAGAAGAAGAAGAAGAAGAAAGAAAAGAAAAAAGAAGATTGGCAACAGATGTTAGCTTAGGGGGGCCAATCTTTAAAAAAAAAAAAAAAGGAATATTTAGGTGGCAGAATAAAGTGTTTAAGTGACCAATTTGAAACAGGGTGTGAAGAAGTAGGAATAGAGGACAATTTCCACAATTTCTGTTCAGCAAGGAGGCTGGGAGAATAGGTTGAAAAGCTATCTTTAAATTGAGCATTATCATGATGACTTTGGTAAGGGGTCATTAATTCTTTTAAGGCTCTATTGAATTAATTAAGGAAATAATTAACATTTCTTAGATTGGTCAGTACATTGATTTATTTTTAGAGCACATTGTTTTGGCAAATCTGGTCTTTTAAAAAAATATTTCCCAGAATACATTTCCTTGTTGTAGGTACCATGGTTGAATTCAATTATCAAAGCATAGAAAATCATGTGTATATAAATAGAGACTTGACCATTTCTTTAAAGGAAGTTGTAGATGTTCTCCTCTGAGCTTCTGTAGCACTGTGGGCAAACCCTCCCTCTCACTATGTTGTAATTATCTACTAATTTGTCATGGAGACAGGGTGGGTGGGACAGGGACCTTGTTTTACTCATTTTGGTATGCCTAATCCTTGAAACATAGTGGGTACTCAAGAAATGGATCCTGACTGAATAAAAGCTGTAAAAATAAAAGGAGTAAAGTATGTCTAATAGATCCCATTTCAAGTGCCTTGTCCCCACACTGGTCAGCAGAACTGAAACTAATTCTGCACAAAAAACTATGGGGATGCTCCTGTTGACCCAGCAGCCGAGTGTTGGCACTAACTTCGAGTTGTATATTGGCAATCACTTTCACACAGAGGAGAGTTAATTCTAGGCGTAGGAAATATAACACATCTGAAGATTTGGCCCATCAGTGGGAGCTTTGGAGGCAATATTTTTTCACATCTAAGATTTTTTTTTTTTTAAAGATTGGCACCTTAGCTAACAACTGTTGCCAATCTTCAATCTTCTTTTTTTTTTCTGCTTTTTTATCCCCAAATCCCCCCAGCACATAGCTGTATATTTTTAGTGGTGGGTCCTTCTAGTTGTGGCATATGGGACACCGCCTCAATGTGGCCTGACAAGCGGTGCCATGTCTGCGCCCAGGATCTGAATTGGCGAAACACTGGGCCGCCGAAGCGGAGCGCGTGAACTTAACCACTCGGCCACAGGGCTAGTTCCTCACCTCTAAGATCCTTAGTCAAGAAATATATTAACAGAATTACTGGAGTTCATATTTATTGTCAAATTAGCCATGACAGCTGCAAAATGTTTTCACTTAAAGTTGAATCTCAAAAGCTTCATTTACATTTTCTCCAACTCAGGGTTATTGTTAGAAAAAGCCAGGATTGCTGGTATAGGGGTGGAGGGAGAGGCAGGGAGAGGAGGATGTTTCATCTTTGGTTCTTCTGAGTTGAATTAAATATTTTAAATTAATCATCTCTGATCTGTCATTAGGGGATATGTCCATATGCTTTTTACAAATTACAGCTTCTAGGAATTTACAATTTAAGAATTTATGAAGGTCAAGAATATGGAATTCCTACTAATATCTGAAATGATAGCCTCAAAGACAAGAGTCCCTCACATCATCTGCCCCCTCCCTCTTCTAGAACAATCTAGTACAAGGGCTACTGCTGAGATGTATACATTTCCAAATGCAGCAACACTGAAACTCATTATGAGTTCTAACAACTTGCTTTTCAGAGTCTATGGGGCTTTGACAACCTAAATTTAGGTCTCCTTAATAGAATGGCTTTGCTTTAGAAAACAGATTTTGTCAAGGGCTTTATAACCCTATTCTCCATAAAATTCATTTAACCTTACTCATTTCGAACAATGGAAGGGGGAAGGGATAGGAGAGGGCCAGGATTGCTCAGTGGTGTCTTAATTTTAAATGTTTGCAATAAAATTAAATTTTTGTTACTTTCAATGACAACATATATAAAAGTTAAAATATTAATGAGTCATGAGTAATTAGGTATTCATAATCATAACATAATAAACATTCATGAATAATAGTGTTACATAAGATAGAGAGTACCTTAATATTTAAGAATTAACTAGACCCTGAACTTGAAGTTCTGAATATTTAACAACACTTTTTATTCACTTCTGTACTGGGTGGAATAGTATCCCCCCCAAAATTCACGTCCACCTGGAACCTTAGAATGTGACCTTATTTGGAAATAAGGTCTTTGGAGATGTAATTAGTTAAAATGAGGTCATCCTGGGCTAGGGTGGGCCCTAAATCTAATAAATAGTGTCCTTATAAGAAGGCCATGTGTAGATAGACACACACACACACACACACGGATGGAAGAGCCATGTGAAGATGGAGGCAGAGATTGAAGTGAGGCAGTCACAAGTCAAGGAATTCCATGGGTTGCCAGTAACCACTAGAAGCTAGGAAAAAGCAAGGAAAGATTCTTCCCTAGAGACTTCAGAGGGAGCATGGCCCTGTTGACACCTTGATTTCAAATGCCTAGTCTCCAGAACTGTGAGAAAATAAATTTTTGTTGTTTCAAGCCACTTAGTTTGTGAGTATTTGTTACAGCAGCACTAAGAAACTAATACAACTTTCTTTCAGGACAAAAGTCCCACTTTGTGTAAGGCAGTCCTTTGGCATTGAATGTGGCCTTGTATTATTTAATGTTTTCATATACATGTATGTTATGGTTTCACATGTGTATGGAATTTCAACTAATATCTGAAATGAGAGTCTCAAAGTCAAATCTCAATGATATTTAAATTCTCCCAGCACGCGCCTGCCCACCAAAAAGGTATTCAATGAACTAGTTCTGAAATGACAAAGCTCTCAAAGACCAGAGCTCTTTTTTTTTTTTTGAGGAAGATTAGCCCTGAGCTAACTGCTGTCAATCTTCCTCTTTTTGCTGAGGAAGACGGGCCCTCAGCTAACATCCATGCCCATCTTCCTCTGCTCTATATGTGGGACACCTGCCACAGCATAGCTTCCCAAGCGGTGCCACGTCCGCACCCAGGACCCAAACCAGCAAACCCCGGGCCGCCGAAGTGGGAGATTCGAACTTAACCACTGCACCACCAGACCGGCCCCAAGACCAGAGTTCTTAAGGGCTCTTAGTTAACAAATCCTTAAGTCCAAGGTACTTACAAAAAATACTATTTTTTCCAAAATAAATGCTCAATAAGCCAGAAATTTATTTTCATCATTTTATAAAAGAGATGCTACCTGGAAAAGATATTAACATTATTCAAAAGTCTCCGTTCTTTTAGTCTTGGCTGGGCTCTTTGGAATCTATGCCAGGCATACACAGTCAAGGGGCCAGCCAGAGATCTGGGCAGAATTGATGCATAAAATTTGGGTCTCCCTTTTCTGCCTGTCTCGTTTCAGGAATTTTCCTCCTCACTTTTCAGCTGCTGTGGTTGTTCCAAACTCTGAACTCTGTGGGTTTGATAGAAACTGTGGGTTTCTATGAGTTTTAACTGCCTTACGTGACACCAAATGAGACATGCTTTCAAGCTAAAAGTCATAAAAGAATGGGAAGCTTACCCATTGCTATCTCCTTCTCTCAAGAGTAGACCCTCCTCCAGTTTCTGCCTGCTCTTATTTTTTATTTATTTATTTTTTTGAGGAAGATTAGCCCTGAGCTAACATCTGCTGCCAGCCTCCTCTTTTTGCTGAGGAAGACTGGCCCTGAGCTAACATCCATGCCCATATTCCTCTACTTTATATGTGGGACGCCTACCGCAGCATGGCGTGCCAAGTGGTGCCATGTCCATACCCGGGATTCAAACCGGTGAACCCCGGGCCGCTGAAGTGGAATGTGTGAACTTAACTGCTGCGCCACCAGGCGGCCTCCTCTGCCTGCTCTGGATCACGCTCCAATGGCATTAAGTGGTTGCGTTTTATATTCTGTCCAGCATTTGCAGGCGTTATCTGTGGCAGAGTTGGTTCAACAGGAAGTACTTGGCCATTAGAGGAAGCAGAAACCTCCTTCACTAAAAAATTTTATGCCATTTTTTTTTAAATAAAATTTTTTCTGGAACCCAAAGAACTAGAAAGAGTACTAAACAAAAGCCAAAGTCATAGTCAGTTGTAAGCAGAGGGGAGCTGATTTAAATTACTACTCAGGAAGTCTCAATTTTTTAAGAATATGAACTTAATTTACCTGTTACATTAGAATGTGAGTATGAAAGAAGAAGGTTCTAGAATCTGGGCCTTTTTATGCCTGTCACATTTCCATTCTGTGCCACGTGAGGTCACCAATACAAAAAAAACACATTCAACTTCATGCACATGTAACCACATGCACCCAACTCCAAACATTCTGGCGTGTAATACAACCTTTGGGACAGTTTATTAGGGGTATGGGGGAGGGGGTGCACAACACGACAGAGAGCAAAACTTTCCCCCAAATTACTTTTTAAACATCCTCCCCAAAGTCTCACTTCCTGCGGCAGCCACCCAAATCTCGCCTCCTCTGAAGTCCCCCTCTTCTGGTCCCATCCAGCCCCCTTGCTCTTTTTCCGTCCCTCTCTCTCTCTCTCTCTCTTTTAAGGCAAAGCTCTTGACTACTTCAAATCTGCAACTCTATCCATTTCTCTGCTCATCACAACAAAGGCAGCATAGTTGGGCTGTTCAACCGTGGGATTCTTTTCCTCATGGTGTGTGTCTGTGTGTGTACATAGCATGATGGTAAACACTTATAACTTAATAGTTTCTCCTGTCATAGTTATATATATCCATATACATGTGGAAATGACATGAGTGAAAGGGATGTGTTTCAGGATGGCAAAGCCTGAACTATGTGCCAGGCACTTTATTTACACACACTATTTCTAATCCTCTCCATTTTTCAAATGAGGAACTTTAGGCTCAGAGTCATTGTTCATTCTCTCTCTACCCCTGCACACAGCCTCTGGATGTCTCTAACATATTGATGTAAAATGCGATAGGAAACATCAAATATATGTCTGGGAGCCTTGGGGGAATGGAAAGGGAATAGAGGTTGGGTTCTCTTGTGTTCAGGAGGGAAGGTCAGGGGGCTGGGGTGGTTGAGGGAAAAGATTTAAAGGAAGAGTCCTGCCAGGTGGGATGGTGGGCTCCAGGGACAGAAGGGGTCTTTGACTCATCTTGCTATCTTTCCCTTTGCTCCCCACATGGTGGTCACACAGCCTCCTTTCTGTTCCTCTAACACTCCTGGCTCATTTTTAAAGACAGACACATTCTGAATGACGACTTGGTTAATTTATTTACTAAAGCTAATTAGGTACTTTGGAAGTCTCATAGGCAATTTCAGTCTTTAAAACACTGGATGACACCATTTCAAACAGTAAACTACTTCTTTCGATTCATCCATAAGCTAAAAAGTACATTACAAGCTTTTAAATTCCCAAACATCTTATCAGTTTGGGGTAAACTGATTCAAAAGAAAAAAAACCCCACAAACCTTTCTTTCCCATATCTGAAGAAGTGATTTCTTGTAAAGTTATCACTTGAATAGAGTTTAAAGAAGACTGGCACTTAGGTGATCGCTCTTTCCTTGTACGATATCCTTTAAAATCCAAATTTCCTAGCATAAATGTCTTGACTGACTCATTTTTAGCAAGCATTACACAGGGATGGCTGCTGGATATTTACCTTGGCTCTGAGAGAATGTGTGAAGAATATTGGCTAGGAAACATACTATTGGTAGATTACAAAAAGCCACACGTGGCCATAAAAATTTCCATTTATACTGTGTTCCAAACATCATATATTTAGAAGCTATCATCTCAGTTTCATGCTGATAATTTTGAGTTAGGCAAAAATTGACAGTGAAAACTGTCTTCCTATAGAGTTTATGTGTTTTATAAAAAGCAATTAACAAAAGAAAATCCATTTGAACTTTAAAAGTTCGATTTTGATAGTTTTTATGATCCCTGGTTTTAAGGAGGTTTCAAGGAATAGGAAGGCACGGAAAACAAACAGAAGAATGAAAAAACGAAGAAAGAAGATGGAGAAGGAGGCAAGGGAACGAGCAGTTTGTAGCAGTCACAGTGATTCCGAAAGTCAGAGGCAGAAGAAACCTCACAACTGGGGAAAGCACAGCTGTACTTTATGTCCCAGAGAGCGCAGAGTCCTGGGGAAAGTTCAAGTTCTCAATTTTCCTTTTCACTGAGGTGGAGGCAGCTGGGATACATGCAAATTAAGAAGGAATTCGAACTCTACCACATTTCAAACGCCTCTAGTACTTAAAACCCTTTACCCTAGCTGTTAGCAAAATCTAACAAGTGGCCAAGCTGACGATGTTTAAACAGCTATCCTGTGCTTAATTCTCCCACAGCTGGAGACACCAAATAAGAGGGGTGGGGAAGGAAGGAGAAAGCTAGCTAATGCTGATTGAGTGCTAACTATGTGTCAGGCACTGTGCTAAGCATTTCATGTGCATTCTTTAATCTTCACAGCAACCTTATGAAATAGGTACTATTATCATACTTAACAGATAAGCACAGAGAAGGTTGGTAACTCGCTCATTGTCACAGTCAGTAAGTGTCTGAATTGGGAACTGAACCCAGGCAGTTTAACTATAGAACCTGAACACATAATCACTGTGCCATATGGCATTTTCCAAAATAACCAAAAATAACCAAATTGACAGGATAAAAGGGAACAAAAGTGTATTGCACTCTCACACCTGGCTGCTGCCTGAGAAATCTGTTAGGATATTCTGGTAGGAGTCCTGAGTCCTCTTCAGTGTTAGTCTCTGCCATCCACGATTATTTTTAAGCAAGGAGAAAAAAAAACCTACCCAACGCTATCCTTTCTTCTAAATTCAAATACGAATAAATTAAAGAATTAAAAATGTTTGGATTTTTTATATATTCACTTCATTATATTAAAATTTCTACTAAATGTCAAACACTTCTTGAGGGAAACATCTCAGTAATTTGGTGGTTGAATCATGTAGCAATTATGAGCCTAACTTTTAAAGCAGTTTCCATAAAAAGTGTAATTTTTTTTCAAAGTATGTATAAATATACACACACACACACCAATACTCTCTCTCTATAAGATATCTTCAAGCCAACTTCCCATTTTTTTTCAGGCTCTATTTATATGCAATCAGTTCTAAGAATTCTCAGAAAAGGACAGGCCTGACACTGTCCACTCACTAACAGCCCTCAGAGCAAGAGTCCTCGTCCATTTTTCAGGCACGACCCACTTTAAGGGTTCAGACTCTGTGTTGAGTCACACACATATCTTCTAAGGACCTTGATGGGTTGCAAATGAGATGAAATGAAAATGACCAAAAATGTTCAGAGTTGGCCACCTCAGTCTCTCTTTCCTATTTGCTGTCTGTCCACAGATCATTAGGTTCAAATCACATTTTTGTGAATACAAGTCTAGAATTTGGGGACCTCTTCTTGGGGCACTTCTGCTTCACAACCATACAGGCCAAAAGCAGCAGTGAGTAAGGGTCTAGGGCTGCAGCAGTCAGTAGGCAAAGCCTGCAGGAAACGAGGCTCACCGCTGGGAGCACCACAAGCACCCGAGCCTAGCACTTTGGTGCCTGTGTGGATGACTTGGGAAGGCCCTGCAAAAGTCTCCACAAGGCTCCTGACACCCCCTGTAGTAACTGCAAGCTTACTCCCTGCCATCCCCCTCAGTCCCATCTACTGCCATCTCCTCGCTGTCCACAAGAGTCCCCCTTCACAATGGACTTTCCATCCCTCTTCTAAACCAGTCTTAAGGCCTTCCTAACTTTCCACTCAGTGCCATAACTACTCAGAAACATATTCTATCTCCTACTAGACCATAAACTCTCTTCAGCTGGGCCCACATCCAACTCCCCTTTTCGGAACTCATGGAGCCTTGCTGGTAGATCCTCAATATATACTGAATTAAACAAAAGGTTCTGGAATCCAGTCTCTGAAAACCGAGAAGTCACAGGCAGCTCAGGGGAAACCATAGGACTGGACTGGGACCATAGGATCCTCAGAATGTTCACTCTTTGTACAACGCTGGAGTTGTCGGATATTCCACACATGCCAGTGGTGTTTTCTGTAAGCCTGCTTTGTGTACTTGTCAGTGTCCCAAAGGTGAAGCAGTCCGATTAGGCAGTGACTGTTTAAACACACATTAATTATGCATTAGGAGTCCTAAGTTGAATAGCACAATACACAGGAAAATACCTTGGACACAAGGCATCCATTACAGAGAGAAGTGATCTTTCACATCCTGCTGTGTACATATTTGGAGAGTAAGTGCACTTCAGGGAATTCTGCTTACTTTAAAAAAAAAAGGTTGAAAGAAAAGAAGAGGACATTTGCATGCTGTGTGGAGATTCCATGGCTCGGGAAGGGGGGCACTTGTCAGGCAGTCAGGGGCTTGGAACTTGTATTGGTCATCATAATGGATGAGCTGCTCAACACTAGTGTGCCTCAGTTTCTCTGAATGCAGGAAGGCTAGGAGGTTGCCTTATACTGCAGGTTCTGAGTACAAATACAGGCCCACTGTTCAGGTGTCTCAGCCCTGCCAGCTGAGGTACCAGCAGTTGGGGCAGCCTCTGAAGAAGCCCATTCAGATGCTTCTGCAGAATGGGGACATTGGAGGGGTAAGGTTGGGAGGAAAATGTGACCAGTGGGGACATGTGCCTCCTTTAATGAGATCCTAAAGCAACTCCTGGGGCCGCCCCATGGCTAAGTGGTTAAGTTCATGCACTGCGCTTCGGTGGCCCAGGCTTTCACCAGTTCAGATCCTGGGCGCGGACATGGCACCACTCATCAGGCCATGCTGAGGCGGCATCCCACATAGCACAACCAGAAGGACCTACAACTAGAATATACAACTATGTACTGGAGTGCTTTGGGGAGAAGAAGAAGAAAGAAGAAAAAAAGATTGGCAACAGATGTTAGCTCAGGCGCTAATCTTTAAAAAAAAAAAAAAAACGAAAAACGACTCCCATTATCCTCAAGAGAAAGGGGAGCAAGACCTAGACTGGGGAGAAAATTGGCTTCCCCATTTGAAACATGCATTCAGATAGATGAACACCCATGCTAGAACTACACTAGTGTGAAAGCTGATGACAGGTCCCTGGGGATGGCAATTCTGTGCCCTCTCTCTCAGCTGTCTCAGGCATGCTTGGACACACCACACTCCTCTGGGCAGGGTCACAGTAAGAGAGACTTTAACGGAACCTCTTAACCTCAGTTTCACCCGCAGCTCCTAAATGACACAGGCAGAGGCCAAGCACTCCCATTCGATGGATCTGAGGCCCCAGGTTGAGCTCAGCCTGGGACCTGGCATCCTGAGACGATGAACAGATCTTGAACATAAGCCTCAGCTAGGACATCCTTACCAGGGACAGCAATCTTCAGATTCTCAAATGGTTTTCTCCAGCTGCTTTGCTCAGCTGTTTTAATAACCAGAGATGGAAGCTGGGTGTTTAACAGAATGAATACTCCCCTCACCATTTTTTTGGTACTTTGATTATGGGCAAAGTGACAGTGACTTTGAACCATGGGATATATAATGTTCAATATAATGTCCTTCATATAAACAGAGGTTGATTAATTTTGGTTTCTTTCCTTTAAACATGGTATGAGATGTTTAAAATTCAGTGGTGGCAGTCTGGCAATCTACAGATAAAATTCAGCTGGAGCAGTCTGGAAATCTACAGAGGAAAAGCACTTAAAATATTAGCATGATGGTTACATGTATGACAATGCATAAGAAAAAAAGACTAGAAGGAAAACAGACCACATAACAATAATATTAGTGTATTAAGGTGCTGAGGTTATGAAGGCTTTTCTTATGGTTTCTAAATGTTCTGTAATGTGATTTTTTTAAAGGAAAAATATTTATAGATAAAAATAATTCATGGTGCTCTTACACTTCAAGTATTAAACAGTTTGTGCTCTGGATAATTAAACATAGATTATTGAATTCTCCACACACCAGGTGACAATAATGCTTGTGAAAGCACCTCATACACAGTAAGGTGGCATAAATATATTCAATATTATTGCCCCTCAATGCTTTTGAGAATTAGGCTGCCATATCTGCAAACTATTTAGAATGGCAAACTCACCACTATTTGTTGTGGTGAGTGACATTCAGTATGGCTGAAGGGATAATTCACATGCCATTAATCAAAAACATTCTTATACTAAAAAAGGGTTTGCCCATGTTATAAGCTATTATGACCACAATGAAAAAAAAGAAAGGTATCCTAGCTCTAGGGCAGGAGAGCAGGGATCTTGAGTTGAGGTAATACAGAGACTAAAATACATAGCCATACTCTTGTCTCAAGATGGAGAAGAGAGTAGAGGTTCAGGGAGAGGTCCAGTCTTAGGATCCAAGCTTGTAAGACAGTGACAAACAAACGGCAAACCATAGGACATTGGAGTATATGAGGAAGCCATTTGGTGTAAACCTAATTTGGCCTAACCTTGTTTTTTTTCCCAAAAGGGCCTGACGTGGCCTTGGAGCATGCTCTGTACAGCTGCTTTAAGCATCTGCTAAGCCCCAAAGACAAGAACAAACGGCCTTCAGATAAAGAATGCAACTTCCCCAACACTGGCATTTCTAAGGATAAGTATCTCTCCCTAGGCCAGGAATTGATTGCTACACCTGCCCTGTGACCACCCAGCTCAAGACAACAGACCTGCTATCTGCTGCATCCATCGAGACAGCACACCTGCTACCTACTGTGTGAATAGCTGTGCTGTCCCAGCTAGGGAATCTCGAAACTGTTGTAAAAGGGACATTCCTATCATATGTGATGTAGGCTCTTTGTTCCCAGACAGTATGTAACCACTCTGTGCACCCCACTTCTTTGGTGCCTTTCCTTGGGGAAGGAAGGCCCTGGGCTAGCCCTCAGATCTGGCTCATAATAAACTCACCCCAATTTTTATTTACACACACACACGCACACACACACGCACACACACAGAAAGGGCTTGCCCACGATCTCTTTGAAAATAAAGAAACAATAACCCAGGCCAAGTTCTATACTGGCCAGGCCTCTCTCCCATCTTGGGTGAATAAGTGGAACTGCTGAGGGAGCACATTCTTCTAGTGCTGAGTCTGTATGTGTGCGTGTGCTTGTGTGTGTGTATTTCAGAGTTGCCATGTGGTCAAACTGCCACAGAGTGTCCCATCCAAGCTGGCCAAGTGGCTCTCCCAGGAGGAGGAAGATCAAACAACAATCTGCTCGGCACAGCGAGCAACTTCCTCACCAGGTGGGAAAATCTGGAGCTGCCCCCATCTTGACTTTTTGTCATGCCCCACATAAGCAAATGCTGCACTAAATATATATTCCAAATACATTTTATCAGGAAACCAGAGCAACACTGGCCTTTATGCTCAGGCTAATGCTCTATTGTATGGATTATAGTCAACTGGAATAAAATGAATATTCTCTACCACAACTCAGTTGTTCTTTATACAGGTTTTAATGAGATTCCGCCCAGTGTCACAGCAGTACTTATGTAATTACTCTATATAACTCTGCCAGCAAAGAGGGAAGGAAATCTCCTTATCAGGGTATTGCAAACCAGTAACACCTCAGCAGACTGTCTCTCTCAGTGCACTGCTGCATCTTGGACAGTCTGGGAGTGCGGCCATCATGCAGAGGGGATGCTTAGGTGACTAAGCCTTCAGCACTGCAGAATAGCTTTCAGGGATGAGGACTGCACTTTCCTGAAATTTCTCAAGAAAACGTTATATGAAAAGAACGGGAGGCTGCAGCTTATAAGCTGAGTGTCTTTAATCAGGACAGTCAAAGGGACATGTGTGGCCAGTTTGCAGCCTCAGTCAGGCTGCTGAAGGCAGCTTTGCTGGAACCCTGGAACCATCAGGGAAGGGTAGCGAGCGGGAGAAGAGGGCGATGGAGTTGAAAAACAGTATGTTTGCTTCCTTGAGGAAAACTGTAAGTCAGCAGAAAGCACAATGAGGAAAAAAAAGTGCTGCTGAGAAGGAGGTTAAATCTGGTCCTAGGAAATTATCTAAACCAGGAAGATGGGCCTCTGACCATTATTTCTGGAGAACCCCAGAAGCCAGAGGCTAGACCTTGAAAAGTTCCACTGAGGCTTTGTCCTGAGGGCCTAAGAATGACTTTCTTCCTTACTTGCAGTTCTGCTTCAGACTGTGAGAGGAGGAAGCCCAGAGCTGACCCCAAGGGCAGTATGAAATCCAAGACCACAAGCCAGGGATTTGCCCACCTGTCCAGTGAAGGAATTCAATCAAGAGGACGTAGCAGGCAGTCTTGATATCTGCTCAAGAGTTCTCAGAGCATTCCGAGGGAAGCCACACTCCACAGAATCTGCCAAGGTAGAGTGTAGAGGAGGGCACAGGACCACTGTGTTACAAAGTTCTTGCTCCTGCTTTCTGGGCTTCTCTCTGGTAGCATAACCCCTTCTTTCCCCAAGCAAGGCCAAATCCTTGGTAGTGGTGGTGGGCAGAATTAGGAAGCAAGTGTGCTCCTACTCCACAATCAAAAGAAGACCAACGATGATAAGGCTTGGTCAGATAGGAACCAGAAAACACAAAGGGAGAATCCCTCCGCTTACGGTCTACATTGTACATTACTTTGTTCTATATGGTCGACTTCATTGATCAACACCATAGACCACATTGCTCACTAAGCCTTGTAGATCCTTCTTTGCCTTTTACTCATCTGCCCTTCACACCCACTTCCCTCACATTTCGTCTCTAACCTCCCCCGCTAATAACAATAACAACAATAACCTCACACCTTAGCTATAATTTACACTTCTTGTGTAAACAGACTGCTTAGCAAGTTTCCACTTGTTGTATGTTTCATTTGTTACCTCCATGGGTGGTATTATTTGCACTTAGGTGTGTTAATAGTAAGACTCTAGTAATAATAATACTCAGCACATTTTTAACCCTTCAAAAGGTATTCTCAGGCATTATGTAATTTTATAGTCTCAGATACAAAATTCACAGAGACTGGCAGGATGGGCATTCTTCCTAATTTATAAATGATGAAACTGTAACTCACAGATGTTAAGTAACTTGCCTAAAGTTTATGGCACAGTTGAAACCAGTTCCCAGGTTTCTTGATCCTTACCCAAGAACTCATTCTACGAAAAAGTTCTGTGCTACCTGGGTGGAATGATCATTACAGAAGAAATTTGGCAGAGCTCAGCTGCACGTGATGGGAAGAAAGCTACTGAGCCAAGCCTTGTCAGTGCTCAGATTCAATTAAACAGCATCAGGAAAAGGGCTATTCAGTTCGTGCACTTCTCACCCCCTCCTGCTCTATGCTGTCACTGGGGACTGGCACAGAACTCCACAGACTGTGATCCAGGGCATTCTTCTGGGCCAGAGATGCCTCTGTCTGTATGCTTACCCCGGAGATGGAGGCCTGCTGGAGGCTGAAGCCCAAAACAGATGGGCAGGCTCATCAATGCACTCGGCACTGTCCCTGGCTCGCTGAGGCACTGTGAGTGAGTGACTCATGGGCTATATTTACAGACCCCAAATTATTCAGTTAGCCCTATATTCTTCCTTATCCCAAATACAGGGGCTGTGTGTGAGGACAAAGTGAGAGTTTGGGGGCCAAAGTAAGATGAGTAATATTAAAGGGCAGGCATAAGAATGACTCAACAAAGGTAAATAGGGTTGCTTTTTACTTACCCCCGACACTGTCCCACAATGTGTAGGTGATAATACGTGTGGGGAAGGGGAGTTGACTCATCCTGGTTTGCCATAGCTGAACAATAACTATGACATTTTACTTAGCATTTCTGTAGCATCTCTTTCTATAGAGCTTGGCACCTGCCACATCCACCTTCTCTTGACTTGATGAAATAGCCTTATCTAACAGGGATGAGAGGGAGCAGTCCATGCTCTTTAGTAAGGCTGTCCCCACCATCCTGCAAAGCCCAAGGTGAAATTTACCTTTCTTCATGAAGTCTTTTCTGATTCCTTCCAATTATCTATGGTATTTCCTTCCTTTAAAGGCTCAAAGCATTCATCCCTGAACTCACAGCTTTTTTACAAACTTTTATGCAGCAGGCCCATTTCCCCACGAGGAATAACCATTAGATTATGTTCCTTGGGGGTAGGAACTGTGTCCCACTCATTGTTTACCCTCCCCATGGCCTGGCAATAATGCCTTGATCATGGTGAGTGCTCCATGAATGCTGCTCAACAGATATGAATTACTTTCTCCCTACGTCTATGCTGGGCCCTCTCACAGTACCTCCCTGGTATTCTCTCAGGTAGTCTTGCCCATGGGGAGTGCCCACCTCTATGGAAGTAACTAAGCAGAGGCACAACCTTCATCTCTCAGGGGTGTGGTGCACACAAAGTTGGACAAACTGATTGGGAGTTTGGATTAGGTAGTTGCTGAGGTTCCCTCTAGTTCTAAAACAATAATTCTAAAATTTTGACTAAATGAAAATAAGAGGTTAGTGAATTTGGAAGAGAAATAATAAATATTGAGATAATAAATAAACGAAAAGGAGTTGCATATGTTCTAGGCCCAGGAAAAATACCAAATACTCAGGGAAGGCTCTCTGGGGATGATATAATTTAAGATGGTCTATGAATAATGGGGAGATCATTTCCCAGATAGGGTGGGGCGTTTCTAGTACAACAGGGTCTGGCTTAGGAAATGTTTTGAAATGAGATAAAATGAATACAGTATAGAGTAAATCTGACAAGGGGAGCACGGTAAAGACAATGAGGCAGTCTGAAACAAGTGACAATCGGAAAAGAAGGTGAACTCAGAGACACTGTGTATGTGTGTGTAGGTGGATGTGATACATTAAGTATAGGCTTTGGAATCAATCATAGAATTCTGGCTGCCACGCTTACTAGCCATGTGACACTGGATAAGTTATTTCACCTAAGTTTCAGTTTCTTTATGTTTCTCATGAAGACATAAATGTATCTTCATGTGAGACTAAATGAGATAAATGATATAAAATGCTTAACATAGCACCTAGCACTCACTCATTTAACAGATATTTATTGAGTATCTTGTATGTGCTAGATAGCAGGCTGAGCATTTTACATGGTAAATGGTCAGAAAATGGAAGCTGTAATTATTATTAGCTAAAGGGGCTAGACCTCCTCTTTCCGCATCCTCCACTGCAAATTGTCCCTTTCGATTCTGGAACTTAGAAGAAAAAAGGGCATTTTACTGTATATGTGAGTTCATTTATTTGCCTTTGGTATATTTTGCTTAATAAACAAACCAAAATTGTGTCCTCAGCTATGGGGACACTACAAATGTGAATTAAGTAACAAGAATTTTCTTGAAGTCTCAACTCTTCTAACAGTCTCTCCTCTGTGCACAGAGGCATAATCACAAAGCCAAAACAGATTCTTCCCTCCTCTTGCAAAGTCATTTCTCGACGTGGTACCCAAAAAGACATCCTGAAAGAGACATGCATGGTTATGTGTCCCTTCTCCAGGGACAGTCTTCTCCCGTGGATATGAAACAGGCTTTGGCAGCTGCTCAGTATCATTAGACCAAGGGCAAGTCAACTGCTCTCTCAGGCTTAAAATAAAGTTATCATTTCAAGCCAAAAATACTAAGCATTTGACCAAGGAAAGGATGCCAATGGAGATCTAACTATCATGAGGGATTTCTGGTTGATCTTATGAGGTTTCCACAGTGAATACCTGAAACTGTGATTTGTATTTATATATGTATGCATTTGTATGCATGTATATATATACGATGTATAGTATTATGGAGAAACTGCTGAAAGGCACCTGCTTTCCAAAAAGGGCTGGGGTTTTTTGTGTGTGTAGATCAGCAAGCCGTAAAAAACAAACTTGAGTGCGTTTGTTTTTGCTAAGCACAAAACAATACATTTCAGGAGCAATCAATCTCTGGGGTAAATATATAAGTTTCCAATAAAGAAGCAAATTATTCTTACATACATTACAATGTTTCCCAATGGGCTGTCTCTACTCTGTAACCAAGAATAGGTAGCAACTTCAGAGTCTGTTTTCTTGAGGTCTTGGCAGTACAAGAGAACCAAAGTTTCCAGAATTTCAGATGGATATTTGGGGCTCAGGTATTTTAATGGAAGTTCCCCATAGATAAGGCAAAGATGTAAGGATAAGTAACAAGTACATGCAAACAAGAACTCTAGAAAATCAGTCAGAGCTGCACTTACTCACGCCTTGGGTAAGAAGAAAGGAGGGTGCATGCTCACTATTTCACCTAATAATTTGAATATGATTCTATCACACTTAAAGTAGGTCCATTTCCAAACTAATGCTTGGTTTTCTCTAGCCCTGTTTATTCTTTTAACTGACACAATCATCTCTAGCCAGAATAAGGTATTCTCTCTTGTAAATTTATAAACCTTTACAAAGGAAATTATTTTGGGGGAAATTACTTCAAATGTCAAGTAACTCAAGAGACTTAATCTCGGAATTTGTGTTTCTATTTTCACTGTTTTTCTTCCCCCCAAAGATTGGCCCTGAGCTAACATCTATTGCCAAACTTTTTTTTCCTTCTTCTTCTTCTTCTCCTCCTCAAAGCCCCCCAGTACATAGTTGTATATTCTAGTTGTAGGTCCTTCTAGTTGTGCTGTGTGGGACACAGCCTCAGCGTTGCTTGATGAGTAGTGCTAGGTCCACGCCCAGGATCCGAACCAGCGAAACCCCAGGACACTGAAGCAGAGCGCACAAACTTAACTACTAGGCCATGGGGCAGCCCCCATATTTTTAATGTTTTCATCCAGACAATTTTTGTCGCTAAGTCCCTTCAAGTATTGAAGGTATTACAGCAGCTCTCATACAAACAGGTCATCAGAAGGGAAATCAGAATTTTCCTCCTCGTTCAGTTCTTTTAAATTCAGTTGTTTAGTGAGAAGATGTAAAAAACTAACTAAATAAAATCAAACCCATTAAAATACACATGATGTGAGATGACATATTTTCTGCTCCAAAGTTTTCAGCATCTCAGTTATTTAGAAATATCTGCTCAACTAAGAAAAATAGATTGAATGAAGGAATCTCAAAAAGTCATTGAGTCTATAATCCTGCTCCTGAGTCACTGGTTAACTAAAATATCCCCAAATATAACTGCCTATATTAGTGTTTCCAAACCTTAACTTTGCAACACCCCAAGGCATCAAACAAAATGAATTTTAAACGATTTTCATTTGTTAAAGATGCTATATAGCACTTTCCTCGTGTATGTGTGCGTCCTTCCAAAAAGGCTGGAAGTTATAAGTCTATGAATTTCAGAAGATGTACAATCAAGGAGGGGATTACTAATGTCCATTCATAGTTGCCCATCGTTTAGATAACTTTATATTTAGGCATTTTCTCTTTCGTCTCTGCAACATTGATAGTACTATTATCTCATGTCTTCCAACTCTACCATCTGTGAAAATGAAGAATTACCATCATCTGTCTCTTATTTATTTTTTATAATATCAGGAGGCAGTTAAGTCAGCCTTTTCGAGAGGAATAAATATCTTCCCCCATCATCGCCTTAAAAAACTGACTCATATCGTGTTTTGCAATTTGCAAAGTGCCTATTCACAAAAATTCTCAGAAATTTAAAAATTATTCTTAGTCTATTCTACAGATGCAAAAACTCAGCAAGGTTATGTGCTACCTATTTAAATGTTTGTGATAATTTCTACTTAGATGGCTAGAAAATGCTGAGGAGGGGCTCCAATCCTGGTTCTTTACTCCAAATCCTTGATTCTCTCCACTGTTCCTTACTGACCCCCAGAAGGTGTTCAGTCATTTGTATTACTTGATTTAGTTTTTCTCTCGGTGCTTTCAAGTCATGCAGCTCCAAACTGAAGTAACACTCCAGTGATGTCCAGTGAAAGCAATACCACTTGATTTTGAATGTCATGCTCTTGCCAAACAGCCTTTTAAAATAGCCTCTTC
Organism: Equus quagga; assembly: GCF_021613505.1. Classification (NCBI taxonomy): domain Eukaryota; kingdom Metazoa; phylum Chordata; class Mammalia; order Perissodactyla; family Equidae; genus Equus; species Equus quagga. The sequence continues at coordinate 40,890,389 of NC_060268.1, forward strand.
CCATTGATTATTAATTCAACTACCAGTCTGCCTTGATTCCTAATCATTCTTCCTGTGTTTTCTTGTGCTAGCAAGCAAGTAAGCATCACTGCCTCCTCACTTAGTTTGCCTTCCCTCCTAAACACAGAGACCATTTATCGAATCCTTACTGTGGGCGAGACGCTGGACTTATTTCCTTCCACTTAACTCTCATATAACTCCATGAGGCATGTATGATTATCCTGTTTTACAGATGAAGAAACAGCTCAAAGAGGTTAAGGATGGGTCACCTGTTAAGCTATCTGTGATTATTTCTAGAATATATCTGAGAGAATTTGAATTTTGTCTTTCAGGTTTCTCTGTGCCCCATTTATGACGTAATATGTGTTCCCTTTTCCTTAAATAAAGAAGCACTAAATGCCATTCCAAAGAATGACTCACTGGTGCACACACTAGGACCCAGACTATGAGACTACCTGCCCCGTAGCTAGGCTCATGCGTAACACAGTAGCTGGCACATAGGTGCTGAACAATGCTGTACTGAGGTCTGCTCATGCCTTTGAGTACCATTGATGGATCTCAGTAAAAAGGTTGGGAAAAATAATCCTGGAAGGAAAAGAAAAAGGAAAAGGTAAAAGAAGGAGAAAGAAGGGGGAGATGTTTTTGCACGTTTCTGTTGTCTCTGAGGTAAATGCTTTTTAAAAGGAGGGTTCATTGCTTTATAGTCTATTACCAAGTTCTTATTGGTACCACTATTGCTTGAGAGTGCCTGTTCTTTCCTGTGTGGTTCTCTGTGACCAACAGTTACCAGGATGACTGACTCCATAGAAACAGAAACATTGTAGCATTGGACTTTGTGCCTCCCTCTTGGCCATTTATGTCATTCTAACTCACACCTGGCACACCAGCAACACTGACGTCAACTCTTCTATTTTTCTTACTCTCTGAACAGAGTAGAAAAGAAGAGGCCTTCCCTACCTCAATAAAACTCCTAACCCCCACCATCACAGACTTCTATGCTTTCTTACAAATTCAAACCACCTCTAGTGACTAATTATGTAAGAAGTCTCTCTCCTTGGACCTCATAGCTCACTGCCTCAATTCCTCTAAACAGAGCCATCTGTTAGCCAAGGACTCAACATCAAAACATTCTTTGATGAGTCACAATTAATGACAAGTACAATGTGAATACTGCCAGAATGATAAATTTAACACTACTCAAATATTCATCATGGACTAAATAAAGAGCCGTTTAGGTTTCAAAAATGAAATACTTTAAGGTTTAAAAAAACTACTTGGCTTCAAAAATAAACCACATACAGTCCTGGTATTGCCAAAGAAATCAATTAGAATTGAGATAGTGTTAGCAAAGCTGACATTATGTGCCTGAAAATAATCGCGACTGATTTTAATAGTTGATATGGAAAACTTTGCAAATATAGTAGAGAGGTGAGCACAATGAGCTGGGAGATGAGACACAAGAGTTCTGACTTCAGCTGGGACACCAACTACTTTATGTCTCTAGACCAGATGATTACCAAAATCCCTTCCAGGGCTAACACTCCATCATTCTATGAGTGCATGATTTAGAGCCATAGACATATGGCTGCCTTTTGAATTCCAAGAGGACCTTGCTGGCAATAATATTTTCTGTGTTGATATTCCCGAACTCCCTGAGTTTTTTCTGGACATTCTTGCTTGTTAAAACACTAGCAAATACCGTGAGTAGATTTAGTCAATATTTCTTTTCCCTGTTAATGGGTTCTAGTTGGCAAGACCCATTACTTGGTATAAATGAAAGAGCAAGTTATTTACATTCACCAAACTTCTTCAGTAAGATGATTATTTTTAAAAAATGAGATCCCTATAATTGAAACCAACAGTTCTCCTTCAGTCAGTTTTTCAATCAATAAAAGATAAAAAACAGCTCAGCAATAATGAGGAAAAAATATGTAACTTAGAATTTGAGTCCCTTTTTATGACTCAAGACTGAGTAGCAAAAGTAGACAAATTTAAGCCTAATCTTATATTTGAACAAATGTAACCTATATAAAATTACTGTTTTATAAGCATTGTGAATTCAGCTTTATTATAACCATAGATTAAGTAAGATGACTATTCATTGGTTTTAGATCAACTTTAAGAAGATTAGTCACAAGGCATCCATCTCAGAAATGTCACTCTACACAGTGGGTTAGACTCACAATCTAAAGTCCTTATACATAATAATATGATAATCTTGTGATTCCACTTTTCCTGTTCATTTCTTTGATAACTAATGCTTTCGTGATTATTGTTCCTGAAATATATATGAAAACAATATAGCATTAAATATAAAAAAAAATGCCCATAATGAATGACAGAATCCTGACATAACAAGGTTTTTTCAATATTGGCATATTAGATTTTGGCCTCTTTCATATGCTGATGCTTCTTTTTAAATGTGTAAGCAAGCACATGTCCAGAAGCCTGCCCTCAACGGAGAGAAGATAATACCTAAAGGCCAGCTCCAGATGATGATAATTCTCTTTTGATCTTGCATTCTGCTAGTTTTATGTCCTCAAATATTGACAATGTTGTGCTTTATGACTGGAGTCCATCTATACCATTGCTTTGGGCCTTTTCTAGAAGAGGCAAACTTGGATCACTAAATAAATGAAACAATGATGATTTATAGTTCACGGTCCAGAAGTCTCAGAGCTGGCAAACCCAACATAACTGTAGATAGAAAACTGCAGGAGAACTAAGTATAATTAGGGTTGCTATGAAACAAAAGGCAAGCAAAGAAAGAGGGTATGCCTGAGCTATAGTTTGGGTGGAGGGGGAGCCTCTAAAAGAGTGCTAAGGGAACTCACCCAGTACAGAAAGGGATGAAGAATGGCCTGGGGACCTAGGACTTTTTAAGTTGACAATTAGTGATTCCAGCTATATTTGACCCATAACCCTTATGGCTAAGGATGCACAAGAGCAAACAGAGAGCATGGAGGCAGGGCTCAGAGAAGCAAGGAGAGGCTTTTCCCGACTGTTCTATATTTACTGCATCCTAACCCCCAAGAGTCAGTTAGAACCATAATCCTTCACTCTGACAACACGTCAAACCATATGACGTGCACTAAGACAATACTTGCCTTTACCGATGACGTGCCAGGCACTATACATCTATTGTGCCTAACTGTGCAAAGTATTATTACTGCTTTTATTATTATTTATTTTATGACTGAGGAAGCTAAGGAATAAAGAGGTCAAGTAAATTGCCAGGATTTCACATAGCTAATGTGTCCAGGTTGGGATTTGAATATCTTTAGATCCGTGTAACAACACTTATGATTGAACTTTTTTCCCCACTATGCCATTCTATAAGGTATTAAGTTAAAGAAAATCTTTAAAGTCATTTTTAAGGTCCAAAGAAATACAAACAAGGATGGTTTTAATATGCTAAGTACAGCCATCAGTGACTATAAGGTAGTATCTTCCCATAAATGTTAATGAAAGTGCCTACTATGTGCAAAGCACTGGGCCTTGAGGCAGAAAGATAAAGTCACAATTCATGCTGTCTAAGAATTTATAATCTAATTGGACAGGCTAGGAAGAAAGTTAAGTAATAATAGGAATAATTAATGATTTAATAGAACAATAAAAGTGATATCATGAAGGAATACATGATTAACTGTCAAATCAAACATTTAAAACTGAGAAAAAGGAAGACATTAGATGGTCTGGAAAGTTTCAGGAAGACTTCTTGGGGAAGGAAGGATCAAGGCTGATCCTTAGGGATTGATAAAATCTGGACAGACAGGGAGTAATGGGGTATTGCACTCCAAGAGGAGAAAAGGGGGAAAACACACCACAAAGTAAGCCTGTTGCTTGGAGCTGAAAGTCTGAGAACGTGAGCAGGTTGTGATAGAGCTGGAAAGGTAGGTTAGAGACTTTGAAGGGTAGGTTAAGAAAACTAGATTTAATCCCATGGGAATGTTATTGAGCAAGGGAGTCACATGATCCAAGTGGTTTTCTAGGAAGGTTTCTCTGGCACCAAGCTGCAGAAAGACTGCAGAAGGGCAGAAGGAAGGCAAGAAGATCACTTAGGAGTTGACTATAGGAGCAGCTCACATATGTGATAGAAGTAGAGAGAAAGAAGAAGAAGGTAATTTTAGTTTTATTCTGATATATCGATTTAGAAAGATTTGGACTTGGTTCTGGTTGGAACTGGTTTAATTAAGTGCAAATTTGGGGAAAATAAAGCACAAACAACTTTGGATAGGTTTATAGTTCAATTAAAAATTATTTAACTTCACAGTTTTGTATAATTTTATGAGTTACATAGCATTTTCAGAAATATTCATTTATCATTCTAACACCCTAGAAGCTAAACAAATCTGGCATTGTTTTCATTTTTCAGATGTTGACACTGAGGTTTGAAGGCCTGAAATAGGTAACACAAGGCCACACTATTAGCACATTTTGGGACCACTGCATATAATGGGCTTCTGACTCCTTATTCCATGAATCTGCTATTTACCACACTAACATTGAAAAGAAATTTTTTTTTTCCATTTTGGAGGTCCATCATTTTTAGTTTGCTTATGGAAAATTTCAAAATTACACAAAAGTACAGAAATAGTATAATGAACTTCCATGTGCTTATCAGCCAGCTTCATCAATGATAAATTCACAACCAGTCCATCTCATCTGTACTCCATCCACCCCCAATTATTTAAAACAAATCCTCCAAATCATATGATGATTTTTTAAAATTTAAGGCCCAGATAATATTTTTAAGAAGAACTCAAAATCAGTTGTATTCCTTACAAATGGAACATTTTCTATCTTTAGCTTTAATTGAAATACTGAGGAGGACTTAGCTGCCTTGCAAGAGTACTCCTTTTCTTACCAAGACGTGAGAAAGTGAAGAGCAAAACAACTGACCTCTTTCTCAGAAGAATTTCCCGGGAATTTCATTTTTTCAAGCTACCTCTGTTACATGAAAAATGAAATATATCTCTTTTGTTCTCCTGACTCCTATTCTGTACGTTTCTTTTTTCCAACCTGGAGTGATGACAATCCATTTATTGTACATGAGGTGCTTGTAGCTTTCCTAAAGGTGGTTTTAATAGAAAGCCTTGTATCTATCTATGTTATTCTACCGTGTATGAATGTGTATGGAATATGCAGGGTGATTTTACTGGCTAAAGGAAATGGTTTTTCTCTCCGTACCCTGAGGAAAAAAATACAGTCCTGTGCTTAACAAGCTTTTCCTAGATTGCAAAAAGACTTCTTTTGCTAAGGACACTGTCATTTCACAATCATTTATTCTTACATTGCTTAGGAAAAAAATTTTATCTAGAATTTTAAAGTGAAAAACTGAAAGACACTGAAAAATCTTTGCTTTCACCAAAATCCTATAAGTTGTCTTTTTATTCTGAATGTGTGCCTAAAGTAACATTGCTTATGTTTCATAGGGTGAGATAGGACTGTGGCTAAATGAGGACTGATTATATCTAGAGGCCTTAATACAGATTCAGAGGGAAGGATACAGTTTGTTACAGGCACCCCAAACAGAGGTTTAAATTGCTTACTTCTTTAATTATTCAGAATTTTATAGCCATGCAGATTCATTCATTCATTTGATCATTCATTCAACAAATATTTACTCAACACATTGAAGTTCTGAAGATACAAATGATGAACAAAACAGATATGGTCCTTTCCCCCTACGTTGGAATATCTCCATATACATTAGTAGAATTTCTACATACAAATATTGCAATCTTTTGATTCTTTAAAATTATCACATACACTCAAAAATACTAAAAGGCCTTCTTAAAGAGGACTCATTTAAAATGTCTTAGCCAATAAAAGGCTGTTCCCAGGCTGTGAGAAGACCATATGTGGCCTATAGCCAGATCTGTAAGATTTTCCAGACAGAGCATATGCCATTGATAAACCTGTGACTGTGGGAATAGGCAGGGCCTATCCTAGTTAACTGGATAGTTTCCTGGTTAAGAAAAGATAAATGACACTATCCCTCTGTCCTAAGATTTTCTAGAGGTTAAGAACTATAATGGTTATAAATATGCTTTTCTTGGAGCTACATACAGTGGGCCCCCCTTATCTGCAGTTTCACATTCTGCAGTTTTAGTTACCCATGGTCAACTGCAGTCCAAAAATATTAAATGGAAAATTCCAGAAATAAAGAATTTATAAGTTTTACATCATGCGCCATTTAAGAAGCGTGATGAAATCTCATGCTGCCCTTTGTCCAACGTACCCACATTGTACATGCTACCGGCCCGTTAGTCACTTAGTAGCCACCTGGACTATCAGATTCACTGTCGCGGTATCGGTATCACAGCGCTTGTGTTCAAGGAACCCTTTTATTTAATAACAGCTCCAAAGCACAAGAGTAGTGATGCTGGCAATTTGGATGTGCCAAAGAGAAGCCATAAAGTGCCTGCTTTAAGTGAAAAAGTGAAAGTTCTCAACTAAACAAGGAAAGAAAAAAGATCGTATGCTGAGGTTACTAAGATCTACAGAAACTTTTATTACAGTGTACTGCTATAATTGTTCTATTTTATTATTAGTTACTGCTGTTAATCTCTGACGGGGCCTAAATTATAAATTAAACTTTATCACAGGTAGGTCTGTACAGGAAAAAACACAATATATATAGGGTTCAGTACTATCTCTGGTTTCAGGCATCCACTGGGGGTCTTGGAACATATCCTCTGCAGATAAGGGGAGACTACTGTAATTTTATTTCTTCTGCTTCCTAACATAAGCATCAGACTGCCTTGCTTTATGAAATCTGCCAAATGGCTTTAATTACTGCCAGTTTTTCTGTCCCTTCCCCAGAGTGAGGGTCCTTTTTCAGTGGGAACCTGCAGGACCTTGAAGCAAATTTCTGTCCTGGCAGTGTCTTAGCAACTGGAACACACCCTTTAGCTAGTGAGGTTCCTGGATCACACATGAGAGTGAAGTCAAAGCAGATTTCCGCACACACAGAAAGTCACAAGAGTGTCCTGGCTGAGGCACAAACTGCACTTGACAAAATGCAAATCACAAAAGGGAGGGGAGAAGAAAAAAGGGGAAATTGGATTCTATGCTTAATTTTCTGCAATTACTACACTGTAATGTGATTGATGAACTAGATAAAGAGAGTTCCAAAATTAAAACTAGAACTAGGTGGAGATTTCTTTTAAGATAAATCTCTATTCCCAGAAACATCAGGGCCAACCCAGGTTGCTGGCCTGAGGCTTGTGGCCTATCTGCTGCCAGCATTTCCAACAATTTACTCTTGCTAACTGCTTCGTGCTTTCATTCTTTGTCTCTGAAATCCAGCACTGGACTGAAGACAGAGCACAGCTTAGGAGTCGAAAGTACTGCATCAGATGTCTGTTCTTAGCTTATGCCTTCTCTTGCTTCACCACGTGTGTATCTAGGGAAACTCAGTCTTCTTGGATGTAGCGTTTTACCCCGTCTGTTTCTGAAGCTCATTTCCAGGAGCATTTCTTCAGTAAATGAGGTGTCTTCTTTCCCCAAAAGATTTTAATTGCACTCAGTTTGTTTTGGTGGTGTATTGTAGTAATACGATAAAAGAAATGAGAATGGAAAAGGTGCGAATCCCATTGGTGAGCAAGCTGCTGACAGAGTGGGAGGACGAAATTTGGGCCCTTTAGAAATTCAGATTCTTTTGTGTTCCTAGGATACTACTAAACTTCAACGATCAACCTGTATATACCAGGGATAATACTGAACTGACTCAACCCATTAGCTCAGTTTTATAGACAAGTTTGGGTCATACAAAGTTAAAAAAAAAAAAAGAGAATATTTTTCTTTCTATATCATATGTGGAGACATAAGGTGAAATTAAACATTTTAAATGTATATTTTTCAAAGTGAAGGAAGAATCGTTTTAAAGTATTTGTTTTCTGTTTATAAAAATAATGCATAAAAATCACCTATTATCCCATCCTGCAGAGAGTAGATCTCTGTTTCTATTTTGTTGTCTTTTGCTCAAGAAAATTTCTATGCAACAGAGTTTAAATGATACTAAATGTACAACTTTATATCCTGCTTTTAAAATTTCACATATTTAAACATAAGGATTTTCAGTGGAAAACATTTTAATGGTGCATCAACTCCAAAGACAGATATGACAGGCACTGACCATGCCTCAGATGTAGCAGGCTCACACCTTGTTATTAGAGAGCTCACCAAGCACGGAAGACCACTCACTCCATCTCTCTCACTGCCTCCAGCAGCAGCACATCACAGAATGTTACGTGGGATGAAGTTAAGGAGGCCTTCAAATGCATCAATACTTTGAAAGGCGTAATTAAATCATGGTCCTTTGGGTTAAATGGAATCTGCTTGGATTTTCTTCTTCACTTTATTTTCTTGAGTTTTGATTAAATATAACTGTGACCTTAGACTAACAGACGATACGAGTTGGCAGGGAGTTAGCAGTTACTGATCTGATCTGTCACCTAATGAGGAAATCTCTCTACATCTGCTAGACCTGGGTAGCTTTAAGCTAAGTATAAAAAGGTGCCTCTTCCTCTGACATTTTTTTTTCTTGTTGGTTTTAGTGCACTGTTTCATTATATTAGGATCCTGTTGAAACATATCAAATTAACCTATTTTGGAGGTCACTCCACAGCTAAGCCACAGGTGACGGTCATAGCTATGGTGAATTTGGCTTTGAACGAGGCACCTCACCAAGATGGAGAATCAACCCTTGGGTGAGTTTGATTCATAGCCATTCAAACAACCATTTCTGAAAGATGTTGCTAATAGATCAGTTCAATCTAGAAGGGAAGTGTATGTCCTGACCCTGGTTTTTTTAGTAGTCCTTTCACTTAGATAACAAGAGAAGGTACCAGCCTGCTCTGTAAGAGCTGTATGGGCAGAGATCATAATTCTCAGGGCACCCAGAACACAACTAAGCACATCATAATTTTTGATAATTCTTGTCAAATCTTGAACCTGAACTGTGGAGGAGACTGGCGCAACAACAATCAATAGCACAAGAAAATGAGATACCCCTCTCCATTACTGTCGCTCGCTCTCTCTAACAGGTATTTATTCCTTCAGCCTCAGAGCCCTCAGCCTTATTCTTACATTTAAGCCTTTTCTTTCTCTGGGATAAATACTCCTCCTCCCTGCCCCACATCTGTTCATCCGTCTGTTCATTTATTTATCAGATAGTTCATTGTTCACTCATTTACTCATCAGATATATTTATTGAATGCCCATCATGTGCCTTATACAGCGCTAGACACAACATATACAATGTCGAGCAAGTTAAGTCTGTGGTCTACTGGGAGGAGAGAGACAAAGAGGCTCTTTTAACACAGTGTGACAAGTGGAACAGTCAGGGTATATGGTACGGTGCTATGAAAGCACATGAGAGGGTCCCCTAACCAAAGTGGCAGGTTAGGAGGAAAGCCCTCCCATAGGAAATGAAACCTAAGATGAGTCCTTAAGGACGAGTGGGAGTTGGCCAAATGAAAAGGGTCATAGAAAGCATTGTAGGAAGAGAACAGTATGAGAAAGGGTCTGGGAGCACAAAATCTCTGACTGACAACTTGTTTTAGTGCCTTTCTCTTTTTGGTCTTCTGTCTAGTCTCTTACAGTCATTCATTTAATTCTCTGGCTCTACTGTTTCTGGCCAAGTTTCTACAAGTAGACCTCTTGCTTTTTGTGCCTTAGAATGGTCTTATTCCTGCCTCTACTCTCCCTTTTCTTTCTCTCTTTGAGAACGCATTGGAGTTAGTTAATTCCTACCTACTACATTCTGGCTTCTGTAAGCTCCTCAGGGGAAGGGCCATGCTTTACTCATCTTGATAGTTCGGGTCCCTGACAGTGCTTGGCATGCAGTAAATACTTAACACATGTTTGAAGCACTGAAAAGCAGAATTTAACAATGTACAAATTCTAATATATATAAAGAATATTCTGTAAGACACAACCAGATCTATGTAGCTCTCTGACTTAGAAATCACAGAAAGCCTACTTTGTAGCCAACAGAAATCAAAGGCCTACTTTACAATAAAAATTAATCAACAATTTTTTCTTGAGAAATTGTTAAGTGCAGATACTTTTTACTGCTCAAAGTGAGTTCATAGAACAATGATTGAGGCTCTTGTGTCTTTTGACAACTGTCTCCCATAGTTGCTGAGCAATTTGCCAAGGTGCCTGCTGCCTCAAAGGTGAGAACCCCAGGCTACCTAAGTTCTGCCCAGTGATGCAGAACTGTCTCTCTCTTCTAATGTGCTCAGTTGGAACAAAATCGCAGAATGTCCAGAGCAATGAACCATGAGGAATGAGAACAGATTAGCTGAGCAAAGAGATAAACTAGGCATCGCCCAAGGTACATTGACAAGTGAAGTGACCTCATGCTTTGTTCTCAAATCAGAGTCCTCAAAAGTTATCTAAGCTGGAACAAGCCAGGGTACATGAGGAACACTGGAACTTCCTACTGGCAGAAAAGGAGGAGAGGATAAAATTAACAAGGATTGAAAAGATGGAAAGAGATATTTGCCCCAAAGTCTAAATTACTATTTCAGAATTCAAGAGCAAAAAAAGGAAAACACAGAAAAATCTTGACTATCACCCCAACAGAGATATTCTTGGCAGATAACATGCAGGGCCAACATGAAACCAATCCAGAGAAGAGGAAACCTGAAGGACCAATAAGCATTTGAACGTTGCTTGATCTCAGTGGTGATCAGGGATCTGCACTGAAACCACAGTGAGATGCTATTTTACATGCAAGTGATTGGCAATATTAAAAATTCTAACAATTACACTAAAAACTATAAAATGTTGCTGAGATAAATTAAAGACGACCCAAAGAAATGGAGGGATATATTGTGTTCATGGGTTTCAAGATTCAAAACTGTTAAGATGTCAATTCTCTCCAACAGATCTACAGATTCAGAGCAATTGCTCTCAAAATCTCAGCAGGCTTTTTTGAAGAAGTTAACAAACTGATTCTAAAATTCATGTGGCAATACACGGGACCCAGAGTAGCAAAACAATTGCGCAAAAGTACAACAAATTTGGAGGATGAATACTACCTAATTTCAAAATTTATTATAAAGCTACAGTAATCAGGCCAGTGTGGCACTGACAAAAAGGAAAAAAACCAGATCAATGGAACAGAATAGAGAGTCCAGAATTAGACCTATGCACTGTTCCTAGGTTGCTCTAGGCTAGCATGCTCCTGATTCATATACTGTTGGTTCATCAAACTCTTTCTTAACCATCTTTGGAGGGAGAGAGCTAACTCTGACTTTGGCCCTGTGTGTGTAAGAAAATGGTCCTCCTGGCCTTGGGTATGTGATTAGTTTTATTACATGAAATTTATGATTAGTGTGGACACTGCTGTGGGCCTGTAATGATAAGGTTCTCGCTCGTGAGGGAAGGGATCAGACCTAACAGGCACAAGCATTCTTGTCAGTGCCCACAGTTTTGCCAGTCAGCAGGGAGAGCCTTTCCCTCACCAGGAATTAAGTGGGAGAGTCCTGGGAGAGTAGGAGGAATGGATTTGGTCTTTTTTGGCCACGCCAATGAGCACCCTCCACCTCTCATCATCTCACCTCATCTCTGTGGCCAACAATCTTTTTTTTTTTTTTTTGAGGAAGATTAGCCTTGAGCTAATATCTGCTGCCAATCCTCCTCTTTTTTGCTGAGGAAGATTGGCCCTGAGCTAACATCTGTGCCCATCTTCCTCCACTTTACATGTGGGATGCCTGCCACAGTGGTGCCATGTCCGCACTCGGGATCTCCACTGGTGAACCCCGGGCGGCTGAAGCAGAGAGTGCACACTTAACCGCTGCACCACTGGGCCGGCCCCAACAACAATCTCTTTTTAAACACTCTTACATTTTGGCTCCCAAGATACCATTCTCTCTGGTGTTTCCTGTCTACTATTTCAGACTCTCTTCCCCATCCCTTAAATGTTAGTGTTCCCCAGGGTTTCTTGTTCTAATCTCCTTCCTTATTCTATGATGTCTCTCTGGGATCTCCCATCCACTTCTATTGCTTCAATTGCCCCTACAAAGAGATGACCCATCTCTCTCCTGAACTCCAATTTAGTTAGTACCATCTCAGGCAATGTATTCCTCATTCCACACACTCTTTAAGAAGAAAATTTTAATTTTTTTCATTATAAAAGTAAAGCATATTTACTGTTAAAAGATTAATAAAGAGAAGAAAATTAAAATAATTCACAACTCCCACATGTATTTTCTTATCTTTCTATCTCCTCATACAATTTTCTTACAACTCAAAACATTTTCATCATTTTTTCCTTTCTCCCTCTCTCACTCTTCATTCAACTTGTAAACACAGAATGATCCAAATTATAGCTAACGTGCATAAGAGCCCGTCCAGTTGTACACTGGTTTCAATGAATATGAAAGCAGTATGCCTTGAAGCAAAGATAGACAAATAAAAAATTAGTGAGTCATGTATAAAGTCTCTGAAAATCTCCAAAAGCCTACTTCAACATCACTTTAAAAGTTTCTATCAACTCCATATCATCCTCTGATAACATGGTTTCATTAAGCTCCACAGTTAAAATAAATAAAAACTGTATTATTCAATATTGGATTTCTTTTTTTTCAACCTATATTGTAATCACTTGTATTTCTGGGTTTTTTTTAATTACAAAAGTACATTTCATCAGTTATACCATGAGTTAAATGATATTTGTAGGCTAACCTAAAAATCTCATCACCATTTACATATTTTCTCTCTGGAGAAATATATTATAGATTTCTCTAAACCAATGTAGAGTGAACTTTTGGAATACAACCCATGTGTAAATTAGGGAAATTCCTGTACTTTCAAAGGGCTGTGGAAACTGATGGTATGTATTATTATATCTAATTTCATTTTAAAACATTTAGATGATCCCAACTGGAAGCTTTAGGGATCATCTTTTATATCATCAGGCTTATCCAAATCACTCATTTGGTGATATTCCTTTCTTCTATCTAATTTATAGTGATAATCTCCCTTTGAGATGGAGGGAGGGAATGTTTGCAATGACCACATCCTGACTCCTAATCCTATCTTTCATTTACCAATTTACTCTTTCTGTAAGATTTATGCTTTCTAGAATTCAGAGACTATGCAAATTGTGAGCTTGCAGGATGTGACACTATCTCCCTTTCCCCCTTCTCTCCTTCTACTCTCACACTGCCATACTCACTAATATATAGCTAAAGATGTATTCCCTTGTCGTTTAAGATTTTCTTCTTCAGGGCTGTCCTTTTTCTTCCCCCTCTCCCTTTTCTCTTTGGAGATAGACAGTCATTCACACCTATTGAGGATGCCCTTTACATGCCCATAGGAACAAGGCAAGCAAATTGCTTAGGTTATTCTCCATGAATTTCAAGAGTAAGGGTAACATATAACCCAGTCTACAAATGCCTCTACTACAGTGGGAAAGATAAGTGGACATCAGGTATACCTTCTTTTGTACAATAGATTTTTCCTGAAGAATTGTAAGTTAATTAGAAATTAACTGAGTAATTTAAAATGTACTAGGAAAAATGGACAAGACTAAACTGTAGTGTCTAGGAATACACATTTTGGTGATAAAATTATAAAAAGAAAAATGCAAGGAAGTGATTTCTATAAAACCCAGAATAATAGTTACTACTCAGGGAAGAGAAAGAGCTAGGATTGAGTTGGGCACACGGACAGGGCTTGTGGAATGCATGGCAAAGTTTTATTTCATGACCTCGGTGGCTATCTTAGTCAGTTTAAGAAGCTGTAACAAATTACTGCAGACTGGGTGGCTTAAGCAACAAACATTTATTTCTCATAGTTCTGGAGGCTGGGAAATCCAAGATCAGGATACCAGTATGGTTGGGTTCTGATGAGAGCCCTCTTACTGGTTTACAGATGGCTGTCTTCATATGGCAGAGAGAGAGAGACCATCTCTCTATGACTCTTCTTATAAGGGCACTAATCCCACTTATGAGGGCTCCACGCTCATGACCTACCTCCCACCCAAAGGCCCCACTGCCAAACACCATCACCTTGGGGATCAGGGCTTCAACATATGAACTTTGGGGGAGACACAAACATTCAGTCCATGGCAGTGGTGTCCACCTTACAATAATTTATTGTTATACATTTGGTTATATGGTTTTCTGTATCTGTGTTTTATCTTACAATAAAAAGGCTTTTAAAAACTGCATCAGGAAGTTTGGTTTTTAGAGGAAACATGTAAACTTTGCTTGCATTTAAAACAAAAAGTCCTTTAGCCCTCATTCTAATGAATGAACATGGATTTTTACATGTGAAGTTTACTTAAAGAAAGATGAAACTGTATTAGCAAAGTACTCCAAATTACCAGTAAATAAGCCTATGCTTTTGAGGGCAACACACTTTATTTTTGGCATTGTAGAAACAGCTTATAAAAACGGTTCAATTTGCTTCTCACAGCATGTTCATGCAGCTCCTATAGCCCTGGGCTCTTATAGGTAGATACTGGCCCATAATGATTTGGATTCTATTCCCAGGAGTGGGGATAGACTGCTAGAGTCATTGTTGAGACAAAGGACTGGGACTTGAACTCAGCCATCCATGGCTTACAAGAGGCAAACTTCTTCCAGATTCAAAATAGTTTACTCCCAAGGATTGGGGTAGGCGTTGGGGGAGGAGATGGGGAATCTGGAAATGTCACCACCATTACCAACTAGAAAGAAACCCAGGTAGTTATACACAAAACTACTGGATGCTGTCTTTCTCTCCAGTCCAAAAAGTCCAAATGGATTGCCATGAGGCATTAGTGGAGATGCTCCGAATATTTTTGTACATTTTCTGTTTCATTAAGAAATTCTGGAGCGATCTCTGCTCTCTTTACCCACTATTCTTCATAAATGTTAGATTAGCCGGGAAAGTGTCCCAGAATGGTCAAATAGTGGGACAAAGCAGAATATTTCCTACTAAACAACAACAATAACATGGGTGTTGGGCAATGATGTGAAAATCAAGACTTGAAAACCAAAACCAATCTCCAATCGGGGAAAAGAGTTGTTTAGGGTAAGGGAACCGGGAGATATCAGATTAGGGTTGAATTCCAAGTCCAGCGCACTACTCAGAATCCCAGATGTTCCATTTGAATTCCTCCAGTTGCCACTAGTCTATAAATTTAATTGGTATAAATTTAATTGGTTTATAAATACTAGTCTATAAATTTAATTGGTTATAAGTATGATTTCCTAAGATGCTTGTTCACTCTTTTAATGTAGTTATCATTTTGCTTTTAATAAGGTATTCAGGCCCTATAAAGTACGTTTCCAAAAAAAAAAAATCAAAGCTAATTCACTACACTTAACACTTAAGTGCTTCTCTAAGTCAATAAAACCTACCTCTGCTTAAGTATAACCAGGATCTCAACCCTTCTACTCTTGTAGAAGTCCTTCACAAAACTGACAATACTGGGTAGGTGTAAGAGATAGCCTTTAGATCATTGCTATTAGAAAAATACATGTGCCCCTCTTTAGGAAGAGTTAATATTAGTGAAAATAATTCATCATCTCTAACGCAACATCCTCCAGTAAGTCTTTAACATTTCCCTATACACCTCCTAATGTCTTTTCTGCTACCATTGAGGTCACTTGGCCCCCTAAATGCTTTCTTGCCTCTGATTTTAATTAGAACAGGGCCCTGGCTCTCTTTGAATACTCTCTGGCTTGTGCTGCTCCATCTTTCCACTCTGACACCCCTCTAGTCTCTTGAGAATTTTTCCTGTTACATATGAAACAAAGTAATCACTGAAAACATAAACATTCAAACCCTATATCAGAAATGACAGTCTTCTTGACCATAATACTGGTTCCCAGTTGAAAGCACCCTAGGAGACTGATAATATATGCTATTTTAATGGAGGAGATGGTTTCAGTCAAGTTAAGGCTGGTGCTGATCCTGGCCAGATACAGTGGGTTGTGGATGGTGCTCATTTTCATGTGTTCAGTGTAAACTATATGTAAGAGGCATTCATTTGTTTATTCATTCAAAAACATTTATTGAGTACCTACCCTGCCAGGTACTACGCTTGTGCCACAGACAGAATAATAAGCAAAGTGGCATAATATCTGCTGTCTTTGAATTTATAATAATAATCCATAAGTCTACAGAACTTCAAACCTACTATATAAATGTTAGAAAGGAAAATTGCAGGGACAATGGGAGGGCAATAATGAGGGCGATCTGACCTAGTCTGGGGTGTCGGGAAGGTTTCCAGGGAAGTGCTCTAATGTAAAGGAAGCATAGAAGGTACCCAAATGAAAGGGGAGTGGAGGGAAGAGCCCTCTAGGCATAAAGAGCAGATTCACAAAGGCCTTGAATCAGAAAGGAATTAGGCACACTAAAGGAACTGGAAAACCAGCATGGTGGAGCCCTGAGAGGGAGGATGTGGGATGTGGGGAAGGAGTAGAGGTTAGATGGTACAGGGCGTTAGGGACATTGTTAAGGATCCGACATGTTATCCTAAGAGCAAAAGGAAGCCACTAAAGAGTTTTTAAGAAAGGAGGGACAGGATCAGACATGAGTGATTAGAAGGGAACAAGATTGTGAGAGTCTAGTTAGGAGGCCTTTCAAAGGCCCTTGAAAGAGATGAGAAGTGGATGGATTTGATAGTTCCTTAGGAAATAAAACAGGAATTGGTGATGGAAGGACCAAGAGAGGTGATGAAGGGAGAGGCTTGTCCACTGGGTAGATGGAAGTTTCCCTTACTGAGATACCCCTTGCCT
Source organism: Equus quagga (assembly GCF_021613505.1). Lineage (NCBI taxonomy): Eukaryota > Metazoa > Chordata > Mammalia > Perissodactyla > Equidae > Equus > Equus quagga. Next base: position 40,907,143 of record NC_060268.1, read on the forward strand.
AAGAATACTCTGTGGAGAAAAGAGGAAATAAAGACATTTTCCTACTTTGCAGGAATAGAATCACCAACTAAAGCTTATACAACAAGCTTTAATGATATTAGTCTTTTATGTTAATAAGATTGGGTGAACTCTCAGAAGCATCTTGTATTTTGGAGAAAAGAAAAATATTTTACAGTAGTAGAAAACTTATCTGATAAGGATGTCAGAGAACGTTATAAAATACCATATAATCCACCTCATTAAAGAAAGTACGAATCTGAAGAATTTTAAAGTAGTGAAGAAAAAATTTTACTTATAGCAAAATTAAATGCTTTCGAAGAAAGAAGAACGAAGCCAGGACACCACAGCTTTAAATTTTTTTTTCATTCATTCCTATTTTTCTTTGGAGAAAATGAAAAAGAAGCGCTGGAGGACCTTTAAAGTTTCACCAGAAAGGCATTGCTTACAGGAAAACCTAGTCATATTAACCCTGGTCCTCAGTAAATGTTACAAAAAGTCTCTGACAGATACCATTGTGTAACTCTTAAATGAGTGACCAGCCAAAAATACCAAATTGAGACTGAACTGCTCTCTGCTTAGACCAAGTCATGGACTAGAAAATGATGGAAAACTGCAGGTGTCTAAATATAGCACGCAGATTGCAGAATATTTAAGACAGGACTGCTGACGAATGGATAGGATTCACAGAATGGGGGCAAGACACCTGGTTCTGTATGGAACCTGCCAGCAGTCCTTGCTTTCTACTTGGAAGACTCAATTTTTATGCTTCACTAGGGGAGAAATGGAACTTCAGCAAGCCTACTAAGAAATTCTTAAAGAACACTTTGGCTTTTCACAAATAATAGTGAAAAAAAAATTTTTTTAAAGCAAAGAAAATAGAAAATAAAAAGACAACTATTACCTTAAACCAGACTTCTGGTATGGTTCCCAAAGAACAGAAGGTAATGTTTCTTTGTTTATCAGGGTGTATCACTTAATGTTTAAAATATTTATTAATTGATGCTAACCTTCACTTGGAAAGATAAAAATGAGCATTCACTTGCAAACTAAATTTCCCTGGGTTTCTTTTTCAAATGTTCTAGCTTTTTAAGATGATCTTTCCCTTCTTATTATCCTGAGATCAGATGCATCTACACATAATCAAAATAGGTGTGTTCTGCATCTTTTTGTCCCAGTCTTCAGGGTAAACCTTAACTTACATCAGTAATGGAACTTTTCTGCATCTTTTCATTAGGGCCTGTGAATGTTTTAGAAAAGAGTATGCTACTATGAAAGGCACTCATGGATAATTCTTCATGTTGCCAGTGTGTAGCCCAGATAGGACTATCTCAACCCCTTAAAAGAACTTTCTGAAAACTTGAATCATGTAAAAAATGTGGCGGGTAGGGCCTGCCCCTTTAACAGCTTCAAAGCATCAGCCTAGAGTAATGACTAAGTTGGTAAGGTTAAAATAAATCAGAAATGGAACACACCAGGGACATGGAGGAGATGACACTGCAGGACCAATTCCTCCAAGAATCAAGCAATGGCAACGGCTGTCTATACAGGGAACCCACTCTCAGGGGAGCTGGGTGTGCTTTTAGAAGCTGAATTAAGTGTGTTCATCAGTTCTGGTGAAGCTAGGAAAAGGTAAAAACTAGTTAAAAAGGGGAAAATCACCACCACCAAGGAGCACACAATGGGCTCAGATCTATGATTTGCTTGTTAAATCAGTCCCAGAAACATTACATTTCAGGTAAATACTCCTGCAGACAATCAACTGGATAATGAATAACATCCTTCCTAATGTCCTGTTCAAACGGGACTTCTATCTTCCTTTAGCTCTTAGACACTTTTAGCAGACTTATTTTCAAGTTCCTTTCACATTGCTCTATTATCTGTAGGTTCTTAGTTCTATCTGAAAATGGGTTTTGTCTTTTCTGTGAGCTCCTCTTCAGTATGAGCTGCCTTTTGTGAGACTTCTGCGTACCTTGAGCTGAAGCTATCTCAGTTGGGAGGCTGTGAGGATGGGTTTTTTTTTTTTCAGTACTTGGAACAGTTTTTACATTAGTTTCCTTGGCTTGGGGCTTCTCTACTTTACAAGTAGTATAACTTTGGGCCAACTCCAGATGTGGCTGGATTTTTATTGGGATTCTGATTTTTTTAGGATGACTTTTCAAGGATGACTCCCTTTTCACCCACTACCCACATGGGCTGCCCAAGTGTGTGCCATAATACATGGCCAGTGAGTGGTCCCTTACCACAGACTGGACAGTCCCTTTATGGCCCATGGCTTTAAATAAAGAGCACAGGTCTACCTCCTAGCCACTCACAGGGATGTACTGTCTCAACTCCAGCCACCCAGGACGCATTACAGATTCCATCTCCTTTTCAGGAGACAAGTGTTGATCTGGTTTCCCCAGCTATAAAAATGTAATCCTATCTCCTCCACAAGTCTGTCATAGCCATCAAAACCCACAATTGCCAAATCAGCACGATTTCATATTTCATTTAAAAATGTCTGAAAATGTTTTTCTGTACCATATGATGCAGTGAAAACCACACTGGCCTGGGAGTCAGGAGACCTGAGCTCTAGTCTAAGTCTAGCCCCAAACAAGCTGAGTGACTGTAGCTAAGTTTGTTGACCATTTTGGGTCTCAGGGGAGAAAACTAAGAATTTGGAATTGAAACAGAGTGCCACGGCCTCTTCCAGCTCTAAAATGCCATGATTCTATGAAATACTATCTTTCATCTCCTGGAGCCTAGTGGAAGGCCAGGGTGGGGGGCAGCATGTGCTTGAGAGTAGGTGAGGATAATTTATAAGGAAGTCCCTCCATCCCAGCTTCCCAGGATTATGCAGTTCCTCCTTCTTTAAAAAATGGCTACAAGATACATTAGCATTTCAAACACTCTTGCCTATGACGGGTAAACTCAGGGAGATTAGGAGGTAGACAAATTCTGTTTTTGTTTTTTCAAGCCAGGTTCAGTATGTCAACATTAACAGTTCATACACACTATTCAACATTTCCCATTCATTTTTCATGAACTCCTACAACATATCAAAGGGATAGATGCTTCACTCAGTGCTTCTCTGAGAATCGCAGACAGACTCATTTTCCTCTGTCAGCAAACCTGAAGGCTAGAGTCTTTGTTTAGCTGTGAGAACATCTCACGGAAATAGAAAAAGCTTTACAAAATGGTACACCCCCCACCCCCCACCTGCACACCGTCCCTGCCTTCTTTCTCTCCTCCCGTCAGGCAGTGTGTGTAGTCACACAAACAGCCCCTGGAAACAAGCACTGTGTACAAATCAAACAGATATGTTTGTGTGGGGCTGTCTTCTTGTCTCCCTGTGAGAAACCCAAAAGTGGATAATGGAAAGAGGGAACTGGCCAACAAAGACGAAAGTGCAGCAAGGAAACAAAAGCGCTAACACTGGAATGTAAACAGAGTTATAGAAGAAATAGCAAACTGTGGGATTGTTGACACTGCGGTCATTTGAGAGACTCTGGATATGCACCAGAGGAACTTAGTCAAGGCAAACTAATCAGCATAAATGCGGAAAGTGCATGTGACAAAAAGTATGAAGATGTCCCAGAGGAAGTGATGCTGGCAAAAAACTTCACATTAAAGGAACTCTTGGAGCTATTTCATGACATTGAAAGCACAGATGATAAAATATTGAAAGCCAATTCAAACTTAGAGAGGAGTATGACAATTCACCAAGTCGTAGAAAAGGTGTTTGCTGAGTATCGTAAGTTATACAACAAGGACAAGGCAGGCACTGTTCCAAGTACTCTGGATAAATTTTTTTACAAAGAAATAAGACACTTTAGTTCTCAATGTTTATAATGTTTTAAATTACAGTGTACTAATATAGTTTGACTATGTTTTTTCATTTCTCTATACATTTATAACCAACAGGAACAGTTTTAAATGTTCCAACATATGTTTATGTATCATAATTTTCCCATTGATCATTAAGATCGCATTACACAGTCTGAGCTTGCACAGTTATTCTTAGTCCCCCATAGTCATTTTTACAGCCTCACGCTACCATGGAAAGCAAAAACTGCTGGCACTTAGGAATCAAGAGGTGCGTTTCTCATTATACTAAGTACTTGTCAGATATTTCTACAGCACTGGATCCAGTTTAGATATTACAAACAAAAACCAGCATGGAGAACTTGAAGGAGAAGATGAAAGAATAAGTAAGAAGCTAAAAAGACAGGCCATAGAAAAATCTTTAAGGAAACTGAGAGATTTCTGCCACTGAAAAGAAGATTGAAGTGGTAATTTAACTCTATCTTCAGCGACTTTTACATAAGGGATATCTCTCCACTAAAGACTGAACAAATAAAAACCAATTTTAACTGCAATATGATGGATCTGGGTTAACTGAAGAATGGACTTACAAACAGTGAAAAAGGTACTATATATCAGAACATGTTTCAAAGAGAACTGTGTAATTTTCTTTCTGGAAGTCCTGAAATGTAGAATCACTTCTTATCCATCTGGAATGGTTTAAGTTTTGAAGACAGGCAATGGAAGGTGGACTGTATGACCTTTCAAAGTCTCTGCCAGAACTAAGATGCTATGATTTTTACCATCATGGGACTTTATCTTACCCTAAGCTGCCAATTACTTCTGAGCGCTGTACTTAAATTGGTCTTTGCTTTGTACATTCAGCTCTCTTTGTCCTAGATTCTCTCTAGTTAAAGAGCATTAGATTATGGAGTGGAACTCTGATGGGAAAGCAAACCTGCAGAACAGTCCTGTTTTCCATGAGGCTCTATGATGGGGACTGCAGTGGCTTTGATGTATGTGGCTCCCGCAGCATCAGTGCATCCGTACAAATCAGCCCCGAGTGCTTGGGACAGGTCCTTGCTGTTGTTGCTGCTGTGGCATTCTGTGCACTCAGACTAACACTGCCCCAGAGCCCTGGCTTGGGTGTGAAGCATGGATATTCATTACAAAAAACCCATCGCCAAATCAGGACAAATATGGACCTTTTGAGCTCTCTTCAGTACTGAGAATTCTTGAACTATAATCCAGACAGTTGTTGCCACAAGAAATCCACAATCACTCCTCCATTAAGAATTATCAGGCCTACCAAATAAGGGAACACTTGATATTTTTAAACAGGAGACTAACCTATTCTTCATTCTCTGACTTCCGTTTATGTATTAGCTCTGCTAAATTTGAGACTCACTCCGATATTCTTCAGGAGAAGGCTCAATAATGAAATTTTTGTCTTTTAGATTTTATTTTTCCTCCTTCTCTCCAAAGCCCCCCAGTACATAGTGGTATATTTTAGTTGTGGCTCCCTCTAGTTGTGGCATGTGGGACACTGCCTCAGCTGGCTTGATGAGCAGTTCTAAGTCTGCGCCCAGGATCCTAACTGGCGAAACCCTGGGCCACCGAAGCAGAGTGTGTGAACTCAACCACTGGGCCACAGGGCTGCCCGCGAAATTTCTAAAATAGAGCAATGTCCTAACCTAGCATCCTTCTTCCAATTAGTAGATTTTCAGGGAGAAAACATGTGATAGACAAAATCCAAATCTTGACTGCCCATAGCTCCCAACAAGATGAAGTATGAGAGACAGAGAAGCTCACTAAACTATAAGTTACTTGAGCATAAAGTGTCTTCCATTAAAAAAAACTACTACTGTGGCCTAGTGGTTAAGTTCAGCATACTCAGCTTTGGCAACCTGGGCCGTTCCTGGGCATGGACCTACACCATTTGTCAGTGGCCATGCGGTGGCAGTGACCCAGATACAAAATGGAGGAAGACTGGCACAGATGTTAGCTCAGAGCCAATCTTCCTCAAGCAACAAGAGAAAGATTGGCAACAGATGTTAGTTCAGGGCCAACCTTCCTCAGCAAAAACAAAATGAAACAAAAAAAACTACTGGGAATAGAATATTTGCTTTCTGTCATAAATTTGGACTTAGAAATAGAGACTACATGGGGCTGGCCCCCTGGCTGAGTGGTTAAGTTTGCATGCTCCTCTTCAGTGGCCTGGGGTTCATCAGTTCACATCCTGGGTGTGGACCTATCTATTGCTCGTCAAGCCACGGTGTGGTGGCACGCCACATGGAGGAACCAGAATGATCTATAACTAGGATATACAACTACGTACTGGGGGGCTTCCAGGTGGAGAAAAAAAAAAGAGGAAGATTGGAAACAGATGCTAGCTCAGGGATAATCTCCTCAAAAGTAAGTAAGTAAGTAAATAAATAAATAAATACCTCTGCCTTAAAAAAAAAAAAAGAAAGAAAGAGAGACTACAAATATTCTCCATCAATGAGTCTTACGTCAGAATTGAAATTTGTTCTTTCAGCAGACTTCTAATTCGAGATTATTCTGAGTTTAATTTTTGTTTTGTTTTCATCTGACTTGTAGTTTCGGACTTGAGAACTGTCCCTACAACAGAAATTTCCAATTGTGGTTGGCCATTCCTGAGTATGACCAATTATTGATTTGAGGGGAAAGTTGTAAACTCTTAAAATAAAAATAACTTTCAATAACAAGATTAATTCGTTTTCATTTAAATTTAATGTCACCAAAAACTTTTGGAGTTTAACATGGAGATGTCTCAGCCTACTCCTTATCACACATGTACAACCTCGCTTCAACTTCTGACACAGGCATCTCTACTTATAAAGGCTGGACAACACTGATCAACCAACTCGTTCTTTCACAGGCTAACAGAAGATTCTACGAGGACGGGAGAACAGGACTGTCTGAAAATAACTATTGTAAACTGAAATAAAACAGTAACTACTATCATCTGGCTTTTTTTTTTTTAGGTCAAATTTGATTGTCCTTAACTAAGAGCACAGAATGCAAAAGTTTTGAAATAAGTGAACTTCTCCTTTGGGGGTATTTGTTGTAGAGAGTTGCTCTAGATTTTACACTGCTGGCCAACAGAACTTTCTGTGTTAATAGAAATGTTTTATATCTGCACTATCTAATATGGAAGCCACTAACCACATATGGCTTGATGCAACTTGAAATGTGGCTAATGCAAATGAGGAACTGAATTTTTAGTCTGATTTAATTTTAATTTAAACACCCACATGTGGTTAGTGGCTAGTATCTTACAATCTGGAACCAAGGTTCCCAAATCTAGCTACAGGATGGAATCACCAGAGGAGCCTAAAAAATACCAATGCCTCCTAGACCCTATCTCTTATTGATTCTGACTTAATAGGTCTGAGTAGGGACCACCATTGGTATTTAAGTTCCCCAAGTGATTTTGTTTTTTACAACTTTATTTTTTTTTACAGCAATTTTAGGTTCACAGAAAAATTAAGATGAAGGTACAGCAATTTCCTATATACTTCCTGTCCACCAACACAAACAGCTTCCCAGCTTCCCCCATTATCAACATCCCCCACAAGAGTAGTACACTTGTCACAACTGATGAAGCTACACCGACAAATAATAATCAGCCAAAGTCCATGGTTTACACTAGGACCTGCTATTGGTGTTGTACCTTCTGTGGGTTTGGACAAATGTATAATGACATGTATCCATCGTTATAGTATCATACAGAGTATTTTCACTGCCCTAAAAGTTCTGTGCTCTGCCTTTTCATTCCTCCCTTTACCCAACCCCTGGCAACCACTGATCTTCTTACTGTCCCCATAGTTTTGCCTTTTCCACAATGTCATATAGTTGGAGTTATACAGTATATAGACTTTTCAGATTGGCTTCTTTTACTTAGTAATATGCATTTAAGTTTCCTCCATGTCTTTTCACGCTCATTTCTTTTTAGCACTGAATAATATTCCATTGTCTGGATGTACCACAGTTTATTTATGCATTCATCTAGTGAAAGATATCTTGATTACTTCCAAGTTTTGGCAGTAATTAACAAAGCTGCTAAAAATATCCACATGCAGAGTTTTGTGTGGACATACTCAAAAGTTTCCAACTCCTTTGGGTAAATACCAAGAAGCGCAATTGCTGGATCATATGGTAAGAATATGTTTTGTTTTGTAACAAACTCTCTTCCAAAGTGGCTGTACCATTTTGCCTCCCCACCAACAATGAATGAGAGTGCTTGTTTCTCCACATCCTCACCAGCATTTGGTGTTGTCAGTGTTCTAGACTTTGGCCATTCTAATAGGAGTGTAGTGGTATTTCATTGTTGTTTTAATTTGCATTTCTCTGATGACATATGATGTGGAGCACCTTTTCATATGCTTATTTGCCATCTGCATACTTCTTTGGTGAGCTGTTAAGGTCTTTGACCCATTTTTTAATTGAGTTGTGTGTTTTCTTATTGTTGAGTTTTAAGAGTTCTTTGTATATTTTGGATAACAGTTCTTTATCAGATGTATTTGATAAGTATTTTGCAAATATTTTCTCCCAGTTTGTGGGTTGTTTTCTCAATCTCTTGACATTGCCTTTAGTAGAGCAGAAGCCCTTCATTTTAATGAAGGCCAGCTTATTAATTTTTTCCTTCATGGATCATGCCTTTGGTATTGTATCTAGAAAGTCATCGCCATACCCAAGGTTATCTGGATTTATTCCTTTGTTATCTTCTAAGAGTTCTATAGTTTTGCATTTCATATTTAGGTCTATGATCCATTTTTTAGTTAATTTTTGTGAAGGGTATAAGGTCTGTGTCTAGATTCATTTTTTGGCATGTGGCTGTCCAGTATTTGAGCACCATTTGGTGAAAAGGTTATCTTTGTTCCATTGTCTTGCCTTTGCTCCTTTGTCAAAAATCAGTTGATTATATTTATATGGGTCTATTTCTGAGCTCTCCTATTCTACTCCACTGACCGATTTGTCTATTCTTTCACTAACATCACACTGTCTTGATTACAGTAGCTTTACAGTAAGTATTGTCAGTCCTCCAATTTTGTTTCTCTCCTTCAATATCAAATTGGCTGGCCTTTTGCCTCTCCCTATAAACTGTAGAATCAGTTTGTCAATATCCAAAAAACAACTTGCTGGGATTTTGATTGGGATTGCATTGAATCTATAGATCAAGTTGAAAAGAACTGATGTCTGGACAATATTGAGTCTTCTTATCAATGAACATGGAATATCTCTCCATTTATTTAGTTCTTCTTTGATTTTATCAGAGTTTTGCAGTTTACCTCATATAGATCTTGTACATACTTTGTGAGTTTTACACCTAGGTATTTCATTTTTTGAGGCGCAAACGTAAACAGTATTGTGTCTTTATTTCAAATTCTACTTGTTCATTGCTGGTATAGGAAAGCAATTGATTTTTGTATATTAATCTTGTATCCTGCATCCTTGCTACTATTGTTTCAGGAGTTTTGTTTTTGTATTTTTTTGGCTGAGGAAGATTCACCCTGAGCTAATATCCATTGCCAATCTTCCCCTTTTTTTTCCTTGAGGAAGATTAGCCCCGAGCTAACATCTGTGCCAATCTTCCTCTATTTTGCATGTGGGATGGTGCCATAGCATGGCTGATGAGTGGTGTAGGTCTATGCCTGGGATCTGAACCTGCGAACCCAGGCCACTGAAGCGGAGCACAGTGAACTTAACCACTATGTCACGGGGCCAGCCCCATGTTCCAGGAGTTTTTTAATCATTTTTTTAAAATTTTCTACATAGATGACGATGTCATCTGTGAACAAAGACAGTTTTATTTCATCCTTCCCAATCCATATACCTTTTATTTCCTTTTCCTGTCTTACTGCCTTAGCTAGTACTTCTAGTACAATGTTGAAAAGAAGTGATGGGTACAAACTTCCAGTTATAAGATGAATAAGTTCTGGGGATATAATGTATGCACAGTGACTATAGTTAAAAATATTGTACTGTATACTTGAAAGTTGGTAAGAGAATAGATTTTCAAAGTTCTCACCACACACAAAAAAACTGTCATTATGTGAGGTGATGGACATGTTAACTAAACTTATTGTGGTAATCATTTTTTAATATATACATATATCAAATCATTATGTTATACACAGAGTTATACAATGTTATATGTCAATTATATCTCAATAAAGCTGGAAAAATTATTTTCCCTATGTTCACTACTCCCACAAAATAAAGTATTAAAAAATTTTTTTTTAATTAAAAAGAAAAGGTGTGCTGAGAGGGGATATCCTTCCCTTGCCTTTGATCTTAATGGGAAAGATTTTAGTTTCTCACCATTAAATAAGACGTTAACTGTAGAGTTTTTGTAGATATTCTTTATTAAGTTGAGGAAGTTTCCTCTATTCCTAGTTTACGGAGTTTTTACCATGAATGGGTGTTGGGTTTTGTCAAGTGCTTTTTTCTTGTATTTATTAATATGATCATGTGATTTTTCTTTTTTAGCCTGTTGATGTGATGGATTAATTGATTTTTGAGTGTTGAACTAGCCTTACATAACTGGGATAAATTCCACTTGGTCATGGCATATAATTTTTCTTGTACATTGTTGGATTCAATCTGCTAATATTTTGTTTAGGGTTTTTGCATCTATGTTCAACAGGGATATTGGTCTGTAGTTCTCTTTTCTTATAATGTCTTTGTCTGGTCTTGGTATTGCGGTACTGCTGGCCTCATAGAATGAGTTACGTAGTATTTCCTCTGCTCTATCCTCCAAAAGAGACTGTAGAAAATTGGTATAATTTCTTTATAAATGTTTGGTAGAATTCACCAGTAAAACCTCTGAGTCTGATGTTTTCTATGTTGGAAGGTAATTAATTATGTATTCAATTTCTTCAATAGATATAGGCTATTCAGATAGTCTATTTCTTCTTGTGTGAGTTTAGGCTAGTTGTGTCTTTCAAGGAATTGGGCCATTTCATCTAGGTTATCAGACTTGTAGGTATAGAGTTCTTCATACTATTCCTTTACTATCCTTTTAATGTCTATAGGATCTGTACTGATATTCTTTTATTTCTGATATCATTAATTTGTGTCCTCTTTTTTTTAAAGTTAGTCTGGTAGAAGCTTATCAATTTTATTGATTTTTTCAAAGAACCGAGTTTTGGTTTTCATGATTTTTTTCTATTGATTTCTTGTTTTCAATTTCATTGATTTCCATTCTAATGTTTATTCTTTTTTCATGCTTACTTTGCGCTTCTTATTCTAGTTTCCTAAGGTGGAAACTTAGATTATTGATTTTAGATCTTTCTTCTCATCTAATAATTACATTCAATGTTATAAATTTCCCTCCAAGCACTGCTTTCACTATATCCCAACAAATTGTGATGTTATGTTTCCATTTTTGTTTTGTTCAAAATGTTTTTAAATTTCTCGAGATTTCTTATTTGACTTGTGTTATTTAGAAGTGTGTTCTTTAACCTCCACATATTATGGCATTTTCCATTTATTTTTATGCTATTGATTTCTAGTTTAATTCCAATATGTTCTAAGAGTAGACAGTGTATAATTTCTATTCTTTTAAGGTGTGTTTTATGGCCCAGAATATAGTCTATCTTGATGAGTGTTCTATGTGAGCTTGGGAAGAATGTGTATTCTGTTTTTGATGGGTGAAGTAGGATATAGACGTCCATTATACTGAGTTGATTGACGGTGTTGTTGAGTCCCACTATGTCCTTACCGATTTTCTGCCTGTTGGATCTCTCCATTTCCGATGAGGGGCGTTGAAGTCTTCAACTATGATAGCAGAGTTATCTACTTCTCCTTGCACTTCTATTAGCTTTTGCCTCACGTAGTTTGATACTCCATTGTTAGATATATATATGTTAATGATTATGTCTTTTTGAAAATTTGACCCCTTTATGATTACATAACACCCTTCTTTATCCATGATAACTATCTGTGCTTTGAAATCTGCTCTGTCTGACCTGAAATTAATATAGTTACTCCTGCTTTCTTTTGATTCGTGTTAGCATGGTATATTTTTCTCCAGCCATTTACTTTTAATCTATATATATCTTTATATTTAAAGCATGCTTCTTGGAGACAACATATATTTGGGTGTTGTTTTATGACCCACTCTGACAATCTCTGTCTTTTAATTGGTGCATTTAGACTATTAATGCTCAAAGTGATTACTGATATAGTTAATAACCACCATATTTGTTACTGTTTTCTATTTGTTGCCTTGTTCTTTGTTTCTATTTTTGTTTCCACTCTTTTTCTGCATTTTGTGGTTTTAATTGACCATTTCATATGATTTCATTTTCTCTCCTTTCTTAGGATATCAGTTATACTCTCTTTTCACTTTTTTTAGTGGTTACCCTAGAGTTTGCATTTACTACTAGTCCAAGTCTACTTTCGATTAACAATAAAGTACCCCTTTATTTACAGGGGATACAGTCCAAGACATCCAGTGGATGCCTGAAACTGTGGATAGTACCAAACTCTATATATACCATGTTTTTCCTATACATACATACCTAAGGTAAAGTTTAATTTACAGATTAGACATAGTAAGAGATTAACAATAATAACTAATAACAAAATAGAACAATTATAATAATATATTGTAATAAAAGTTACTGGAGATCTTAGCAACCTCAGCATATGATTTTTTTTTCTTTCCTTATTAAGTCAAGAACTTTCACCTTTTCACTTAAAGGAAGCACTTTATGGCTTCCTTTGGCCTATTCGAATTGCCAGCATCACTACCCTTGTGCTTCGGGGCCATTAGGAAGTAAAATAAGGGCTACTTGAACACAAGCACTGCAATACCATGACACTTGATCTGATAATCAAGACAGCTACTAAGTGACTAATGAGTGGGTAGTGTATACAGTGTGGATACGCTGAACAAAGTGATGACTTGTGTCCCATGCGGAATGGAACAGGACAGCTCAAGATTTCATCACACTACTCAGAATGGCACACAATTTAAAACTTACGAATTGCTTATTTCTGGAATTTTCCATTTGATATTTTTGGACTGCAGTTGACCGAAGGTAACTGAAACTGTGGAAGGCGAAACCGTGGGTAAGGGGGGACTACTGTACCACTTCATGGGTAGTACCTTAAAACAAAATAATGCTAATTCCTCCCTCTTGTATCTTGTATCATTGCTGTCATTCATTTCACTTAGATGTAGGTATACACAATCAAAAACACTGTTATCTGCTAGATCAATTAAGAATTAGAAAAATACAAGTTTTTTTTTTTACCATCACTTATTCATTCTTTGATGATCTTTCTTTCCTTATGTTGATCAGAATTTCTGAGCCACATCATTTTCGTTCTCTCTAAAGAACTTTTAATATTTCTTGCAAGGCAGGTCTCTACTGGCAACCAATTCCCTCAATTTTTGTTTGTCAGAGAAAGTCTTTATTTCTCCTTCACTTTTAAAGGAGATTTCACAGAATACAGAATTCTAGTTTGGTGTTTTTCTCTCAACACTGTAAGTATTTCACTCCACTTTCTTCTTGCTTTCATGGTTTCCGAAGAGAAATCAATGTAATTCTTATCCATGTTCCTCTATAGGTGATTCTTTTTTCCCCTCTGCCTTCTTTTAGGATTTTTTTTATCTTTGACTTCCTCTAATTTGAAAATGATAATGCCTAAGTGTAGTTTTTTGGGCATTTATCTCTGAGCTTCCTGGAGATGTGTGATAGGTGTTTCGGTGTCTGACATAAATTTGGGGGAAATTCTCAGTCATTATCGTTTCTTCTATTTCTTTCTTCTCTGGTATTACCATTAGGCATGTTGCACCCTTTGTAGTTGTCCCACAGACTTTGGATAGTCTGTTGTTTTTTTCAGTCTTTTTTCTTTTCGCTTTTCAGTTTTAGAGGTTTCTATTGAGAAATCCAAGCTCAGAGAATCTTTCCTTAGCCATGTCCAGTCTACTAACAAATTCTTAAAGGCCTTCTTCATCTCTGTTACAGTGCTTTTTATCTCTTGCATTTCTTTTCAGTTCTTTCTTAGGATTCCTATCTCTCTGCTTACATTGCCCATCTGTTCTTGCATGTTGTCTACATTCATCAGAGCCCTTAGCATATTAATCATAGTTGTTTTAAATTCCCAGTATGATAATTCCAGCATCCCTGCTATGTCTGGTTTTGATGCTTGCTCTGTCTCTTCAAACTGTGCTTTTTGCCTTTTAGTATGCCTCAATTTTTTTCTTGATAGCTGGACATGATGTATTGGGTACAAGGAGTTACCGTAAATAGGCCTTTAGTAATGTGGTAGTGAGATGGGGGGCAGGGAAGCATGCTATAGTCCTATGATTAGGTTTCATTCTTTTTATGAGCCTATGCCTCTGGACCGTGAACTTCACAAGTATTTCTCAGTTTTTTTCACCCCCCTCAGGTGAGACAGGATGGCTAAAGAGGGCTGGAATTGAGTATTTGCCTTTCCCAAGTCAGTTAGACTCTAATAACACCCCAGCAAGTTAGGCTCTGGTTAACCAGTTTCTCCTGAAAGTTGGCCTTATTAAGAAAAACAGAGTGCTCTGGTATATTTCAAAATGTGACCTTTTCTTCTCCTCCTGTGGGAAGCATGAGGATATTTTTCCCCAATATTTGCTGTGGGAATGTGGATGAACTCCTAGTGGCAAATCTCACATTATTGTAGGGGGCCTCCTATAACTGGGTCCCCCTGGCATTTTTAACTCTCACAGTTTCCCACATTGAGCCTCCAGCAATCTGTCAGTTACAGCTCAGGTTTTTCTACCACTAGTTCTCTTGGCAGTTTCTGCCCCCTCACTCATGAGTTTCTGGCTATGGTAAGCTGTAACTCCCCGCATTCACCTGTCTCTCTAATCATGGGGTCAATGGTTTGTCCTGGGTCCTCTCCTTTCTTTTGGATCCAAGAAGAGTTGCTGAATTTTCAGTATGTTCAGCTTTTTACTTGTTAGGACAGGGTGGTGACTTCCAAGCTCCTTACATACAGAATAGGATACTGGAAGTCTCCTCAGGTGATTTTTTTTTATCGTGTGGCCAGAGTTTGAGAACCATTATTGTAGAATTTTACTACTCAAAGTGTTTTGCATCACCTGATAGCTTGTTAAAAATGTAGAATCTCAGGCTCCACCTTGGACCTACTGAAATCAGAAACTACCTTTTAACAAGATCCCCCCAGGTAATTCACTTGCACATCACAGTTTGAGACCACTGCTCTTGACCAGTGTTGTCAACCTTGGCTACACACTAAAATCGTGTGGAGAGCTTTTTAAAAAAATGATACAAGCATCAGTATTTCTTAAAGCTCCCAATTATTCCAATGTGGGGTTAATATGAGAACCACTGAACCAGAATGTACAAGCAAAAACACGAACTGCTTGGGTATACTCTGGTCATGATGGGTAGAAGGAAAAGAGAAGACGGTTGAGTCCCCACTTTCAAGGGGAGGGATATTTGGAACCTACTTTAATAGAAGAATGCTGCTAGCACCAGAAGGAAAATGACCCTTATGATAATAAAGGTCTGGAGGGTACCTCTGAAGTTTTATCTGGTTCTCACCTAAAGTGTAATATCTAACTGCTGTGCTTTACAGCATCTTTGCTTTACATCTCTAAAAACAGCCTTCAGTGTTGTCCTGTGCTCTGCTTACTGCTCTCTCCTACCCATACCCAAAGACTACTCTTGAGATTTCTCAAGAAAACATATTTCTGGTTCTAGGAAAGTAGAATGGATCACACTTAATAGCAATTCCCCATTCTGCAGTAAGGCTGTAGGGGATATATTCCTACCAACACGTTCTTCTGTGGTTCATCACATTCCCTCCAAGGTGCCTACTAGCAACAACCTAGGATACCAGACTGCCCACAGAACCTAGTCTTTCTCCACACAAGAAACTGTCTCTGTCTATTGTCTCCTTTGCCGAGTTTTCTTGATGTTGCTCTGCTGCCAAAGTGAGTGACTTTTTTCCCTGGGCTTGATTTCTAGTGGTTAAGTCAGGATATTGTTGAAGTCTAACAATGATAGTTTTCTCCCTATAATTTAGAAGATGGTTGCCAAAGATGACAAGAAAATATATTCCCTCTATCTCCACTCTTTACAGAAAAACCAGGATGGTCATGCACAACACATGACACAAGCATTTCAGTCCACATGACTTCTGTTGCTTCCAAACAAGAAAAGATACATTTCTCAAGTCTCATAAGATTAAGACTTCCCATCTGCCTCCAGGTCTTTGAAAATTTTTCTCCTCTATCTTTTGTGTGAAGTACTTCCTCCATCACACAGGACAGACTTTATTGGATGATGTGATTAATAAAGTTACATGTCCTGAACTGGTTCAATATGGAAACTCAAGTACTTTCCACATCGATTCATCACAGAAAAAAGAGTCACAGCTGCTTACTGATAGTATATGATTTTGAGCTATATTTCATTCTCTACAAAATGGGGATAAGACTATCTCCTTTTTAGTTCTGTTGTCAAGATTAAATAAGATAATGAATATACAAGTGCCTGTAAATTGCAAAGTGTTTGGAGAGAATGATGCTTCCTAGAAGATGAGTAAAGAATTTCTAGGACACAGTGAAGATATCAAAGGACAGAGTTCTCTGATGGCAAATCTCCATACAGGTGAACAAGGGGTCTATTTCTGGTTTCTTGTTAAAGGTTAGAGGCAACACTACACATTGCCTTTGACACTAGTTTCAAACAAGCAGCCTGACTGGAGGCAATGCATATGTGATCCAACATTTGGGGAGGCGGGGGTCTGTCATGACTGTCAGGCACTCTAGCTCACTCACTGTAAGTACAAGACCCCCCCACCCCCGAAATCCCACTGCCATTCACACTGGCAGACAGTACGGCTTGCACACTAAAGGGAAAATAAGGGGTGCTCTTTTAGATCTAATTATGGCTAGACAGGGGTTTCTATCCCTGGCAGCACAGCTGCTTTCTACCAGAAAACTGATAAAGATGTGCTTGTGCGATGAGGGCTGATTGTGGCATCAGGAAGTTTGCCTGTGATTTGAATGAAAGACTGTTTGCTCTCCAAAGTTCTGCCCTGCCGTGAGACAGGCAGGCCTATTTCTATCCAGCTGCTATCTGCCACACAATGTAACTTCACTTTCTAGAACACAGATAATCTCTGTGGACAACCTGCTGGCAACCAGGCACCAAAATGTCTGGGGAAAAACATGAGCTGGGGTCATCAAATGCTGCAGAGAGGAAACAGACAATAATTCCATTCCTCAGCTGTTAACAGTTTCTTCTCTCCTCATGACTTGCTTTTTAAAAAATCCCGAGTTCCTCATCTTGGACAACTAACTAAATATGAAGTCAAGAGCATTAGTGAGGAAGCTATAAATTAAGTATTTAATGTCAAATTGTTCCAGGTCTCCATCCTTGGTTCTACTCTACCTAAGCTTACTCCGTTGGTAATCTTACCAAGTCTCGCAGCAGTAGATGCCATTTATACGTAGATCCCCAATTTTTTATCTTCAGCCCAAACTTTTCTCTCAAACTCCAGAATACAGTATGCCTACGTGACATCTCCATTTAGATGTCCACTAGATATCTCAAACTTCACATGTCCAACACTGAACTCCTTTTTGTGATTCTTTCGGTTTGAAATAACTTCAGATTTACAGAAAACTTGCAAGAACAGTACTAAGACCTCCTGTATTCCCTTCACTCAGAATCCCTAATTGTTAACATTTTCCCATATTTACTTAAGTATTTTTCCCTGTCCATATATGTATGTATATATGTTGTTGTTATTTTCTGAGCCATTTGAGAGTAAGTTGCAGACATGATGGTCCTTTATTCCCCAAATACTTGTGTATATTTCCCAAGAACAAGAACATTCTTTAACATAACCACAATACAATTATCCAAATCAGGAAGGTGACACTGATAAAATACTATTATCTAATCTATAGGCCTTATTCATATTTAAGCCAATTGTCCCAAATTTTACTTCATAGCAATATATATATGTATGTATGTATTTCCTGATCCAGGTTCCCTCCAGAATCATAAGTTGTATTTAGTTGTCATGTCTCTTTAGTTTTCTTTAATCTGGAACAGTTCTACAGGCTATCTTTGTCTTTCATGACTGGTTGAAGATATTTTGTAGAATATTCCTTAATTTTTTTAGATTTTAAAAAATTATGGTAAAATACACATAACACAAAATTTGCCATCTTAGGGCCAGCCCTGGTGACCTAGTGGTTAAGTTCACCAGGCTCCGCTTCAATGGCCTGGGTTTGGTTCCCGGGTGTGAACATCCACCACTCCATAGTGGCCATGCTGTGGTGGCAGCTCATATACAAAAAGAGGAAGATTGGCAACACATGTTAGCTCAGTGCGAATCTTTCTCAGAAAAAAAAAATTACCATCTTAACCATTTTTAAGCAGACGCTTTAGTCATGTTATGTATATTCACACTCTTATGTAACCAATCTCTAGTACTCTTCATATTGCAAAACTGAAACTCTATGTCCATTAAGCAACAACTCTTAATTTGGGTTTGTTTGAGGTTTCTTCACGAGGCTGTGCATTTTTGGCAGGAATTTTACAAAAATGATGTTGTGTCCTTCTCAGTGCATCACATAAGGAGGTCATGATGTCAGTTTGTCCCATTACTGGTGATAGTAACTTCAAGCACTTGGTTAAGATGATAGCTGCCACGTTTCTCTACTGTAAAGTTACCATTTTCCCTTTGTAATAAGTACTTTGACACTATGTAGATATCCTATTCCTCATCAAATTTTCATCCATTCGTTTAGGACCCATTGATAATTCTTGCATAAATCAATTATTACTTTGATATTTGTCAAATGGTGATTTTTCTAACTTTATCATTCCTTACTCATTTATTATCTGGCATTCTACTACAGGGATGAGCTTTCTTTCTCTCCCATCAATTTATTTATTCACTTATTTATTATATTAGTATGGACTCATGGATTCTCATTTTATTCTATGGGTGTTAATCCGTTACTATCATTTACTTTGATGCCCAAATAATCCCAGATTTGGCCAATAGGAACCCTTTTGAGTTGGCTCCTCTGTCTTTTTGACATGTCCTTATCATTATTCGAGCATGCACTTTCTGGCACAATAAGATATTGCAGGCTCATCTTATCCTTTCTCTGCCTCAGCTTGGAATCAGCTATTTCTCCAGGGTGCCTGACTTATTTAATGGAGACGGTATTGAAAAACCTACATCTGAGGGTCTAGCCAGGTGGTGTAGTGGTTAAGTTTGCATGCTCTACTTTGGTGGTGGCCTGGCCTGGGGTTCAGGGGTTCAGATCTCAGGTGTGGACCTATATACTGCTTGTCAAGCCATGCTGGGGCAGCATCCCACATAAAAAAAACAGAGGAAGACTGGCACAGATGTTTGCTCAGGGACAATCTTCCTCAAGCAAAAAGAGGAAAATTGGCAACATGTTAGCTCAGGGACAATCTTCCTCACCAAAAAAACCCCAAAACAAATAAAACCCCTACATCTGAGTATTGTGTGTTCATTGTTACTGGACTGCCACTCCTTTCAGGCCTTCTCAGCAACAGAATTAAAAAAATGTTTGAGATCGTACATTTACATCCGTTTCTAGATTTATATATCTATATATTTAAAACCATGGGTTCACACTATCTCTAATTCTAATCCTAATCCAACATCACAAGGTTCACTCCAGTCTTCCCTTTTCCATACTTGTAACTACCTTTTCTGACAGTGAGAGACCTGGATCCTATTATTCTCACTCTTACTTATGTGCTTACTTCTAGAATGCATCAAAAATAGTTTCAGAATTCCCAAGTCATACGTTGCCAGAAGACTGAACTCTTTGATCTTTCATTCCAAATGGGCTCCACCCACAGCCTTTTCCATCAGTCGATGGCAACTCTATCCTTCTAGTTGCTTAGGCCAAAATCTTGGAATCATCCTTGACTCTTTCCTCTCTCTCATGCCCCACATCATCTTCTTTTTCTGTACCATTTATCACCTACCATATAAATCACATACCATATCATTTACTCATGTATTATGTTTATTTTTCATTGCTGATCTTCCACCTCTGGCTCTCCACTAGAATTCAAGCTCTGAAGGCATGAATTTTTGTCTGTTTTGTTCACTGATGTATCCCAAGTGTCTAGAACAGTGCCTGGCATGCAGCAGACACTCAACAAATATTTGCTGATGTTGAATGAATGAATTACTGAGGCCCCAGCCTCAAGAATTGCTCCACCTCCTATTTGGGCAGTATGGTTTGATTAAAAATTTTCCATAAAAAAAATTCAATCTTTTACCTATAATAGCAGTTTGAGCCAATGGCTCTCATATTTATGCTTCAGACTAATTCTCCCAAGGAGGAAGGTGTCTTGTCAGAAATTTAGTAACACACCCATACTGGTAAGCCAAGGTGCTTCAAATAAATGTCAAATGAAAGTTCCAGAGAAAACTGTATAGCTTTTATATAATTTGACATATGTATATGCATATATGTATACGTATATGTGAGGCTTCTGCTTTTAATTTCTATGGCAGTGTGAGGGCCTAGAATTTCATTTGGAGTTACTGAACAAACTCGACAAACTTGCTTGTTTTGAGAACACTATTTTTCATAGGTTTTTTTTTTTTTTAAGATTTTATTTTTCCTTCTTCTCCCCAAAGCCCCCCCGGTACATAGTTGTACATTCTAGGTGTAGGTCCCTCTAGTTGCGGCATGTGGGATGCCACCTCAGCGTGGCCTGTGGAACGGTGCCAATTCCGTGCCCAGGATCTGAACTGGTGAAACCCTGGGTCACCAAAGCAGAGTGCACAAACTTAACCACTTGGCCACAGGGCTGGCCCCTTTTCATAGGTTTTCAGCCTTCCAGTTCTATGTCTGCTAATCAAAATGGAGATTAACATCCTAACATTGCATTTTCCTAGCACCTACAAGGCCAGATATCTTTAACATAGGGTATACCAATTGTTTTTGTGCGCAAAATTTCATCTATATCTATTTTCAGTGGTGGAAGAGGAAGCTAATACTTTCATCAGATTCTCAAGGGAGTCTCTGACCTAAAAATGATTAAGAAACATTGCATTCTACTATTTAATGGCACTCCTCCATTAACAATAAGCTTCCTGATGAACATTTTTCCCATCATCAAATCTCAGTGTCCAGCAAGTAGTAAAAAGTGATAAATGTTTGGTGAACAATTAAAAATAAGTGAATGAGTAAAGAAGAAATCAACCACTGTTGCCTCAGCTCACACTCTCTCCTCTTTCTCCAGCTTTCTAAGGAGATGGGCCACAGCAGCACATCAAGGACATCTCACGGATAACAATTCAGAGGTGAATAAGAATTGTTCAACAATGTTATCACTAGATTTGGGTGGGGGAATCTTTGTAGGAGTGAGAAAGAAATCCTAAAGCTGAGGAAGACTTTTTTTTGGCTTTCTGTAGTTTTTCAAAGTTAAAATCCAACTTTGTGAAGTTTTTTGAGGCAAGGAGCTCCTGGGGGCTTTGGGGCTTTTGTGTACTTCTAGATACTAATAGGAGGAGCCCAGAGTACAGGCTGTATGAGCTTGCTCTAGGCCCCAGGTTTAAGGAGAAAAGGTAATGATACCATTATATGCCTTTCTAAGTTGTTCAATTCAGTTCACCAGGGTAGGAAAGGAGACAGAAATTCAAATAAAAACCTGTCCAGGAATAAACATTGTGAATTTATGATATATCTTTCTGGAAACTGAATATATTAGATAGCGCACAGAAGCTATTTCTTTAATAGCATACTCTGAACTTCAAAGAGATGTTCAAATTTTTATTATACAATTTCTGTACCATGTTGGCCATAAGGAATCATTTCTATTTATAAGAGAATTATCCACTAAGATTGATCGGGCTATGGTTGAGGACAGATTCAATCTCTGGAATTGGCTGCATCTGTTCTACTGAGGGAACTTTCTGCCATGGATGGCTTGGCTATGAATTGCCAGAAATACTCAAGAGGGCAGCAAGTTGCCTTCTGTCCCCACTTTACACTCAGCAGAAGACCCAAGTGATTACAGAACACAGTGAGTTGCCCAGAAATAATCAGTGACCAGAAACTCTATAAGACCACAGTGATGGCTAACATCAGAGATGAAGCCTTGCAAAAACTTCTCCCCTAGGGGCTGGCCCGGTGGTGCAGCGGTTAAGTTCGTAGGTTCCGCTTCAGCAGCCCAGGGTTCGTCAGTTCAGATCCTGGGTGCAGACCTATGCACCGCCTGTCAGGCTATGCTGTGGCAGGCATCCCACATAAAATAGAGGAAGATGGGCACGGATGTTAGCTCAGGGCCAGTCTTCCTCAGCAAAAAGAGGAGGATTGGCAGCAGATGTTAGCTCAGGGCTAATCTTCCTCAAAAAAACAACAACAAAATCTCTCCCTTAAATCAGACCTCACAAACCATGTTCCTGACAAAGGAATGGGGTATTTGAGAGACAGAAAGAAGGAAAAGAGAGAGAAACAAAACATGCATACAATAGGGAAATCTTCCATTTACCTTTGATGCTGGACAAAAGAGCTGTAACTAGGGGCAGGTGTTATCAAGGTCATACTTCATTATTTAGTGTTAAGAGAATACTTCTGTGAGCACTTAAGTGTTAAAGCATAGTGTTGGGTACAGTGGGGGTACTAAGTGAACAAGATGACAGCCCACGATCTCTAGTAGTGGAGAGAAAAAATAAACATAATAACTGTAAGGCAAATGAGAAAGAGAGACAGAAATACACATGTGTTTAGATGAGGTAGAGAGAGTATAAGGCTAGTGGCAGGGAGTGGTCTGTTGGTTGTGCTTGGTGGATCAAGGAAGGAAGGAAAGAAGGCTGGGGCCTTGGGTGCCTAGCTAAGGAGGCCTCTTTTCTTTTCCCTCCCTCCTCCCCTTCGTTTGTTTCTTTCTTCCTAACACTTTACATCCTTGAAAGTTTGAACAGAGAACTGAGGATGATCAGAACTGTTAACTGGAGAGATTAATTAGTTAGTCATGAAGTTAGTGGCAATGGGAATTGAGAGACAGAGCCAACAGATATTTAGGACATAAAATCAACAGGTACAGGCAACTGACTAACTGTTGTGGAGATCAGCAAGAGTGATGAGTCAAAGGTGACTTGGAGAGTGCTGATGTCATTCAAGAATAGGCTCCCCAGGAGAGAAACAGGAGGCTCCAGAGAAACAGATGATGTGTGGTTTTGGACACACTGAAGTGCTAGTGAAGCTACCTGACAGGCTGTTGCAAAGGTGGGACTGAAGCCCTGGGGAAAGGTCTGAATTGCTGAAGCTGTAGATGTGAGAGTATTCTGCATACAAATGAGAGCTGACACCAGGAAAATGGATGAGATCGCCAAGGGAGAGAGTTAGAAGGAGAGAAGAGGGTCAAGGGCAGAACCTTAGGGAATGCTTGCATAAAGGATGAGAAAGAGTCAGACAACCAAACCAAAGGAGTAGTCAGAGCAATAATCTGAGAATCAGCAGACTGTCACAGAAAATAAAGGAGGAAAGAGGCTCGAGGAGTGGGAGGTCACAACAGGAAGTGCTAAAGAAAGGTCAGAGAATGGGACTTGAGGAAATGCCAGTGGGGCCTCCAAAAGCAGTTTCACTAGACTTCTGGGGGTGACCACAAATCGGGTTTCAAGTGCAAGGGTTAAAGAGGGAATGAATGAGTTGTTTAATTCATATCTGTGGGTGTCTATCTGTCTTTATTGCTTGCCTCTTCTTTTTCCTTCCTGAACTCACCATCTGTCCACTTTCACTGCTATGCGCAAGTGTCCAAAGCCTTTTCATTTTAGGGATTCAATAGATACTGACAAGTATTGACAAAACGGATGAATAAGTCCTTCTAGGAATCCCCAGTCTCCTAAAAGGGTTATTGTTTATCTAGAGTTTGTTCCCCAGGCAAAGATAGACCGAAGACAGCGAAATGTAGTTTATTTTCATGGGCTGTGAAGTCAGACAGATCTGGGTTTAAATCCTTGCCCTCCTACCACTTACTAGCTGTGTGATTTCAATGAGGGTCAACTGCAAAAAGGATATAATAATACCTCTCATTTCATAGAGCTGATGTGAGGACTAAATG
The DNA here is from genome assembly GCF_021613505.1 of Equus quagga. NCBI lineage: Eukaryota > Metazoa > Chordata > Mammalia > Perissodactyla > Equidae > Equus > Equus quagga. The sequence goes on from NC_060268.1 coordinate 40,931,052, forward strand.
GGATAATGTACATGATGCCTGGTATATAGTAAGGGCTCAATAAACTGTATCTTTACTATGTCACTCAGATATTATTATCAAGGGTTACTTATTGAAATAAGTATTTATTACTGGTAGATACAATAAGGAATGCAAAAGAAACATTTGAAATAGTTTCTGGCCTCACAGGAGTTTACAATCTTATTAGAAGAGTCAAGGGTGATGCGGATGAGAAAATGAAAGACCACCACCTGACTAGTGCTAGGTGGTGTAGTAATATCTACAAGTGAAAAAGAAAACTAGGAAGAGGTGGGGATCACTGGAGACTCAAAACAGAGGTGGGATTATGATGCTTTGGACAGGATATGGCTAGGGAGGAGGAAGAGTAAGAGAAAGTAGTCCAGAGAATGAGTGAGGACGTAAATGCAGAAATGCCTATGCAGGTGTCAGGGTCATTTATGAAACAAGGTTCCTGAATGTGGAGGATCAGTGATGCAGAGTAACTGGCCATAAGACTGGTGATGCAGGATGGAGCCTGTCAAGACTTTAGTATGGCAGCAGTTCTCGGTGTTTGGTGGAGCCTGGGCTGTTTGTTGGGAAGTCTACGCAAGACTGTACAGAGGTAGGCAGAAGGACCAGGTAGGTAGACTGGTCCAGGTAGGTGGAGTTACATAGGCAGACTGAAGTTTAATGCTCATGTAGGGCTCCAGAGGACTAAATGCTTATTGAATACCAGCCAGGATTGGAAGCAGAAGACTCATTGCAGACTGGACTTGCTCCTAATGAACCAAGAGGTCTGGATCTTGAGCCTTTAGGTAACAGAGAGCATCATAGGAGCTGGAGAAGAAATGGAGCAGGCAGATACCAGTGCCACAAGAAATATGTATATGTGCTCCAGTGAATACATGATCATGTGCGTGCACACTTCCATAGTCTTCCTGGGTATTGTAGAGACTCCAATCTTCCTAAAGACTAGCATCATCCTTTTGACACCTCTATGTTTTGCAAAGCTACACATTCTAATTACATTTAGTGAGAAACTATCTTAGAACTTAAGTGTATTTAGCCATTTCAAGATGTAACAGAAAATGGCATTAAATGATAAAGTTCCCCTACCAAATCAAATAAGGCTAACCATTCTATTCATAGATGAAAGAGAAACATAGCACACTTTGATATGTCTCTTTTAAATTTGGTGACCAACTTCCCAAACATCTGCACTGAAAAGACAGGATGTTGAGAAGTGTTGGGGGAAAAAAAATTACAGGATATACCTACTAATGTTATTCACTGATCTCAATTAATAGGATGTCCATTTACCAGGTATATAAATTAATCTAGGTTTAACATAATAATCTTTTGGGTTTACCTAAAACACTATTGGTTACTGACAAGTTATTATATTTTTTAAAAGTTCATTCTTAAATGAAAAGCACACACTGATTTTTAAAAGTCAGTATTCTGCAGTTTGCATTTCCAACTTCTAAACTTTTCTCAAATACCTGAAGTCACGACTATCATTACCAGTGACACCTAAATTATGAAAAAAGTATATTCCCAAAGTTAATCAGTAACTTGTTTTCTCATAGATTCAATGCTATAAATGATGGTTAGGTTCTGCCAACCAGTCATGGACTTAATCCAATGGTGACGATTTGTGTCCCTAATCCCTGCTATAATACCTGGCACATGGTGCTCTTTAAAAGTTTGCTAAACAAATGATTTAATGAATCAACAAATAAATGAAGTAAGTATAGGCCTATGCTGTTCTGAAAGTAAATAATTAATAAAAACTAACCTCCATAGATATAAATTTTCTTTTGCAAAATGTGTCCTGAGTTCCAGCTGAGTTGCCGGGAACAACCTCTCCCATGGTTCACCCTCTCACTTTGGCGGCCAAATGGGAACCTCTTACTCAGCTCTGAAAGAAAGCTCAAATTAAGCATCAGCTATCCTCGACATTTTCTCACTTCCACTGGGGAGGTCCTTTAAAGAAAGTTAGACAGGCAAAAGAAAGGGAAGATGAGATGAAAGAGTGATGTAAGAGTCTGGGGACACATTCAACAGAGACTGTCATTAGGGTTGGTCCAGTCATTCCTGTCACCACATGTTCAACATCAGCCTGACTGGAGCAGGTGAGCACAGAGAATGGAGTGAGGGGTCTAGGTAGCAAAGAGTTTGCAGTTGTGATGGTGGGAAAAATCTCATGCAGGGCCAACACCGAGGAAAGGAATCTTGCTGTGGAATCCTATCTAAGGCCAGCATTCACCCAAATGTAAAGCACTATAGCACAGTGGTCAAGTGCAAGGGCTCTGGAGACACACTTTCTGGGTTCAAGCCCCAGCTCCCCACTTATTAGCTATATGATGTCAGACAACGTCCTTAACCACTCTGTATCTCAGTAAAACAGAGATAAGAGTCCCTACCTCAAGGGTTGGTAGGAGGATTAAATAAGTTAACAGTGCCTGTGATACACAAGGGCTACATAAGCGTTAACCAAACAAACATACTGGGCATCTGTAAATTATACACATAACATATAATCAGCAATGATTAAAAACATGTTCAACCTTAGAAAACGATAGGCCTTCCTAAGGCTTAAGGAGCAAGAGGAAAAGAAGGTAGGTATTGTTTACTAAGTATCAATAAAAAGCATAGTACTATCTTCAGTTGTGCTGTGATCACTGATTTTCACCTCAAAAGAAAAAATTTGTGCCAATTTGCCACCCAGGAATAAGAAATCTAAAATGGTACTATGAGGTTCTCAGTGAGAACCAAGCAAGTCTTACTGAGACTATTTTAGGAGTGTATTTTCTTCTGATGATAAGGAAGAATATAAAATAAATCTTCTTTTTTTTGACAGCGCTGCCTTAAGAACAACCATTCAAAATGGGTTCTATTAAAGAGTACATCTCATTTCACTAAGTGAAATAAGGTCATCCTTTTTAATTTCAGAAATGTCTTTGCCAAGCCAAATGACAAATATCATTTGAACCCTTTGGTGCATAAATTGCAATAATTTTTTTGACATAAACTTCAGTGTTGGGCTGCCAAGTCTACATGCTTCCTTTCATGGTTTGCCAGCACAAAGAGTTACCAGGGCAAAATGTTTGTTCAATGAAAAAGGTTACGTCATATTGAAGGACTGTGTGCTTAAGAATGGTTTGCCTTTGCCCAGTATTCAAGGATCACAGTAGCTGTCATTTCCTCCTTGACTGCAGGATTATTCTTTTAAATAAATGAAAAGTTGATTTATATGTGCACTACCCTTATTATCTTGCTAGAGCACAGAGTAAGGTTTGGGTGCAATATCAGGTCTAGGGAGTGCGTAGATGTGGAGAAATTCCCTGTTTACTGAGAGTCTCTAATAGAAAAGACTAATGCCTTGGTTTCCCACCAGTTCACAGGATCCAAAGAAGCACTGCTCTCTTTTGCCTCAAAACCAAGCTGCTTATCAGCTATGCTAACAGCCCTTCCAGTTCTCTCATCCTCTACAGAGCAATCTTATTAAATAGCAACATCTGCCAACCCAGAGTGGCGAAAAAATGTGGCAGATCTGGTCAGAGAGGGGAAAACCACTAAAAATCACTAAAACTACTTAGAACTTTTAGACCAACAGAACCAAGCAACATAGCAGGAATTTGTTATGCCACTGAAGTGTTTTACGAAGAAATCATCACAGTCCTTATAATGTAGTTAATATTTTTATATGCAAATAGTGAATTATTCACTATACCCTGAAATAGGTGATAGAGACATCGTATGGCATTGTGGAAACTGCACAGGCCCCGCAGTGTGAAGACGTGGGTTCCAGGGGACCTCCATTACTTATAAACAGGGTGGCCCTGGATAAAGAGATGATAATAATACCTGCTATATCCACTTCACAGGACTTTTGAGAGGATCAAATGCAATCATGTATCTGCTAGTATTTTGTAAACTGTTAAGGCCTTTCAGATTATACTCTTTATGATCATTATTACAGTTAACTGCTTATTTCATATATTAGTAGGGATTACAAACGGGGTATACTATAAATCAATCAGCACATGTATTGAGCACCGATTTTGGCAAGACACTGATCTAACACACGAAGCCCCTGGGAAGTTACACGGCTTTCAAACCCTGCTGCAGTCTACAGAACAAGACCCACTGTTGAAGAAAGGCTAAATCTTTATCCATTTTTGTGTATAAGGAAAGAACAGGAAGAAAATGGAACCCTGCACATCTATATTAGCATTTAAATCAATATTTTATCTGAGACTACATTAGGCAGCAGGATTATTTAAGTTAACGTTATCTACTTGAAATATTTGTTCAAAGCACAGGCTGCCATCACAGTATTTAATATGGTTTAGATGACGGGATTAGACTTTGAGGCTTAATGGAAATAAACTTCAAAAGGCACTTTTCACAAAAGTTAATATAAATGGAATATATAAATATAAAGTATCATTTTTGTCTCAAAGGAACAGTTATATAGTAAACAAATGTGTTTCTTCCATATCTCAGTGGGATTTCGGTTTTAAAAAGTGGGAGGGTCAACTCCTCTAATAAAGTGTGGAGGTACTTGTGGCCGTCTGTACGAAGTGATGAGGAACAACTTAAGGTTAGGCATGTGGACAATTAACTCAGCAGGAAAGCCTGATGAGTCTACGTCTACAGAGGCTTGAAAAGAAAGAATACTACTTGGGGGCATAATCATTAAAAATGTCCTGTCACCAACGTCTAAACCTATGTTCTTATTTAACACGAGGTCCACAGGCACGGGTCAGTGGCTGCACCCATAAAGACTCTAGTCTGACTCTAAGGGCTGAAACAAAGTATATAGGGAGGGAGGAGAAAGCCCTGGCTTCCACGGCCCTAGTCCTTTCCTTTTCCATTCTTTTTTCTCATATGGGTCAATATAGTGTACTGCCCTATAAATTCCAAGCCACTGCTGTCCCTTTGTCCTCCATGTTTTGGTCTTAGTGACATAGACTAATTTTTCCAGGAAATAATTTTTGGTAAAGTAAGACAGATGGTTAAGGGGCAGAGAGATGGCCAATAGTCGATGTGGATATATACTTCTAATGCATCTATGTTTGTCTTTTTTTCCCCCCAACAGGCTGCATTTCACCCAACTTTGTAAATTGTGGTGTTGACATTCTTATTAGCACAGTGGGTGCACACAGCAATCATGTATTAAATGCTTACTGATGATGATCTAACACTACCATCCGAGATGCCCTGGACAAGAAAATCTATGGTACTCTAAAGGCATTAGAATAAGTTTTTATAATCAGAAAGACTAGGCAAAATATCTTTGGCATCTTTAAAAAAATAGAACAAACATTAAAATCCTTGGCAGAGTGTCTAATACCAAACATTTACCACTTAATTTTTTTCTGTTCTCCAAATATTTTATGTAAATTATCATTATAAGCAGATTATAAACCATTTTAGTGCAAGGAATTTCTCTGGCACTTTCTAGAGCACTTAGGATTGAACCAGGCAAAAGAAAAGACTGCCAAGTATTTAAAGAAATAAAATAAATATATGTTTTCTTTGGGGGAAGCAAATGACCTATCTAAAAATCCTCCTTTCATTAAGAGTCCTTTAACCAATCAATATATGAACAAAATATAATATATTCAATAAATATGATCATATCATACAACAAATCTTCATAAGACCACTTGACATTTGTTTAGTGCTGCTTGTTTATAAGGCACTTTCAGCATTACCATCACCTTTGCTCTTCCCTCATCCCAGGGCGATAGCAGCTTAGATGCACTGTCCTTAATTTACAGATGAGAAATTAAGACATTGAGAAGTTAAATCATCTGCTCAACAAGCCAGGTAGTTTCCTGGGTGCCATGTTCACAGTGATGAACAAGACAAAGTTCCTGCTCTCGCTGAGCTTACTCAGGGGTGTGTTTGTAAATGTTTAACAACTGGTTCTCTGAGTGTAGGTTCACCATGAATGTATGAATTATTTCCTTTAATGAGTAAGACAAAAGTGGAATAACAAAGTTGTGTTGGAATTTCACTCATTTCTCAATAATATAAGTGACTTTTTTTTAAACTAAATTAATAGTTTTCAAATAGTACAAGAATATTTTCTCATTTTTTTGTGCTATTCACAATGTAGTGGCCATAGACAATGAATTAACAATTTCTCCATCACTTTCTTAAGATTAGACAATCAATAAAACAATAAATCAAACTCTGATTTGTACTGTTTGATTTCATATAAAAAGAGTATAAGAAGAAATCTTGCACATAAAAAGAGCATAAATACTCTTACCATGACTGATTTTATTCTATCAATATGAAGTCACTGAACTCAGCGTTGGGAAAAAATGCACAGTAGTACACTGTTATATAGTATTTCCACGATTCAGATACAAAAGTTGTAAATAACCTCAGGAGCATAGATAATCATAAAATGATGAGTTTTGAATATTTATATTGTTTTTAATATAACAACTTTAAGCTATAAAGTTTAATTTTTAATAATTTCTGTGCTTTTTACCAGCTAACAAAAGGCAACTCACAGAAAGGGAGGAAATATTTGCAAATCATATATCTGATAAGGGATTAATCCTCAGAATACATAAAAAACTCCTACAATTCAACAACAACAAAAACCAAACAACCCTGTTAAAAAATGGGTGAAGGAATTGAATAGATACATATTTCTCCAAAGAAGATACACAGATGGCCACATATACAAATGGCAAGTACATGAAATGATGCTCAACATCACTAATCAATAAAGAAATGCAAATCAAAACCACATAAGATACCATTTCATGCCCACTAGGATAACTTTTATTAAAGTAAAACAAAACAAAACACCCAGAAAATAACAAGTGTTAGGGAGAATTTGGAACTCTCATATTTTGTCAGCGAGAATGTAAAATGGTTTAGCTATGTGGAAAACTGTATGCTGGTCCCCCCAAAATTAAACATAGAATTCCATACGATCCATCAATTCCACATCTAGCCATACATATATTCAAGAAAATTGAAAGAAGGGTCCCGAACAATATTTGAACACCAGTGGTCATAGCAACGTTATTTGCAATAGGCAAAAGGTAGAAAACCCAAATGTCCATCAACTGATGAGTAGACAAACAAAATGCGGTATATATATACAATGGAATATCATTCAGCCTTACAAAGGAATGAAATTCTGATACATGCTACAGCACAGATGAACCTGGAAAACATTGTGCTAAGTGAAATAAGCCAGACACAAAAATACAAACATTGTATGATTCCACTTATATGAGGTACCTAGAGTAGTCAAATTCTTAGAGACAGAAAGTAGAATAGTGGTTACCAGGGGCTTGGGAGAGAGGAGAATGGGAATTATTGTTTAATGGACACAGAATTTCACTGTGAGATGATGAAAAGGTTCTGGAGACAGACAGTGGTCATGGTTGCACAACAATGTGAATGTACTTAATGTCACTGAACTATACACTTAAAAATGGCTATACTGGGGGCCAGCCCTGTGGCTTAGTGATTAAGTTTGGTGCACCCTGCTTCAGCAGCCCGGGTTTGCAGGTTTGGATCCCGGGTGTGGACTTACACCACTCATCAGCCATGCTATGGCAGCAACCCACATATGAAATGGAGGAAGACCAGCACAGATGTTAGCTCAAGGCTATTCTTCCTCAAGGGAAAAAGAAGAAAATTGGCAACAGATGTTAGCTCAGGGCAAGTCTTCCTCAGCATAAAAAAAAAGCTAAAATGATAAATTTTGTTATGGATATTTTAACACAATAATAAAAGAGGGCAAGAAATAAAATAATGGAATATTCCAATGCTTGAATAACTAAAAAAAAAAAAAAAACAGTTCATGATATTGATGAAAATTTAACAATCAGATTTTGTGAGCCAGGACAGGCTGGCTCCAACATACCAATTAGCTTACCTTTCTTCTAATGGGGAGGGGTAAGAGAGACTTGCTCAGGGACAAATATGAAATGAAAGAGCCAGCCCTGACTCTAGATCTTCTGAGCGGTCTAGCATTATTTCCACAGCAGCATACTGTTTTCCATATAAGCAAGTAACTACCAGATTATTGTTACAAAGTTCTGAGGTATATGTGTTTGTTACAGAATGGCTGCAGGGGGGTCAGAAAAATGACTCTGGAGGTTAAGCTTTATGAAGATGATGAGTTTGGAAAAAAGTAAGGGGCAAGTTTTGAAGAAGATGTGAGAGTAGGGTGGAAGGAGGTCAGGGTTCACTAGCTTATCTGTAGATATGCAGGTGTTGTAGGGGAAGCGGGACACAAAAGCCCCCATCTTTGAGCCACACCAATTATATACACTCCTAGGTTAAGATCAGGGGGTCTCTGAGAGATGTCCCTGCCTTCTAAACATAGCTACCACCTAGACGACAGATATCCAAGGATATCTTCATCTTCCCTAAAATTCCCTAGGTCTCCCAGTACCTCCCATCTGGAGGTTGTCACATGAATTGCTGCAAATGAGGTATTAATAGTGACAGCCTGACAAAGGAGTCTTAAGCTATGATGTTGAGAAAAACATTACACTCAGAGCAAATGGCAAGTGCAAAGGCTCAGAGGCAATAATAAGAAAGTCAAGGGCTCTGGACAGAAAGCAGCTTTGCCAGGACAGGGTGGTGGGAGCAGGAAGACCACTGCAGAGCACCCTGAACTTTGTGATGAGGAACTTGTCTCCTTGTGAGAAAGATGCTGTCTTAGCACAAAACCTTTTCATTTCTTTCTTTTTTGGAAGTAAGTTCCTTCCTCACCTTTTTTTTTTTAACATCTAGACTTAAAAACTGTAGAGGGAACTTTTAAAGTCTCTTTTAAAGTAAGTTGGACTTACTGATGGTCCACACACATTCCCAACAAAGCAGTGATTCCTCCAACAGTCTAAAAATGAAATTAAAGGAGAATTTGCAAATATGAAAGTCTTTGAGAATATGACATTTACAGTATTTGAATTTCACTTTTTACTAATATTAAACCAAACTCTTTTAGAGCTCAAGTTATTTCCTGAATGTAAGTTATGGAGCATTAATGCTTTCAAGACACAAAAGCATTACTTAGTGGATTTCTGGGAATCAGCATGTGTGAAGAAAGAAGATATACTTTACCTCCCTGGGCCTCATTTTCTTCATTTACTAGCTGGTCTAACAATACCTGACTGGCAGGGTGGTTGTGGGGAAAAGAAGAAAAGAATATGAAGTTCATACAGCACTTAGCAAGCAATAAGTAAGCATTCAGTGCATTGTGCACATAAATGTTTAATTCAATAAACACTTACTAAGGGTTACAATATATAAGACATGGTCTAGAAACTAGGTTTTGTTTCATCTTTTAAGTTATTAAATATTTCAATCATAGAGAAAATTACAGGAAAAAAAATAACAGATGTCTGGCTGATCATTTATTTTAACTCCCTATGATTTTCAACTGTACGAAAATACCATAAATTATCCATTCACCAAATAATATTGGCACTGAACACGCCTCTTGGGAGAATTTCTCTAGGGTATATATTTAGAAGTGGAATTGCTGGTCACAGGATGTGATAATCTTTGTATTACAAATTGCTTTCCAGAGTGGTATACCATTTCCCTTTGTGCCCAACATAGTAGGAGCATTCTCATTTACCAACACTAGATGTCAGGCATTTTAATTTTTGCCAACACTATGGATATGAAATGGTACTTCATTATTTTAACTTATATTTCCCTAATTATTAAAGAGGTCAAGTAACATTTCATGTGTTTTGCCTATTACAGTTTTCTCCTTCAGTAATGTCCTGCTCATGTCTTTTGCTTATTTTTATAAGTTATGAAATTGGTCTTTTCCTTATTGATTATATTCTGGTTCTCAATCCTTCACAAATTATGTGTACTACAGATATCTTTTCAAAGTCTTTTTAACTTTGATCATCCATAAAATGAAAATTATACCATCTACCTCATATGATAAATAAAATACCTGAAAGCTCTCAGCCAAGTGTCAGGTACAGATTAGATATTTAGTAAGTGTGAATTTCCTTCATTCCCTCTCAACTCACACCCTTAAGAAATTCATAAGTGAGTAATAGAGGAGTTATTAATAGAATTAGTTTTATAGTTGAACAGATTTGGTTTTGAATCCCAATTTTACTATATTTAGCTCTATGACCTTGACCCACCTTGAGTAAGCTCTTTTAGTCTCAATTTCTTCATTTGTAGAAATGAGATAATAATACTTACCTCACAGAGTTATTGTGAGGAATAAAGTATTTAGACGCGGGGCCGGAAAACAGAAAGGTCTCAACATACAGTAGCTGCTATCATCATCATCCTTATTGGGAGAGAGACATAACATACATAAATACAATATACAGCAAAACAGCATAAAAACTCTCCATGAGAAAAACAATAATTCAGTGCTATAAGAAAGCAGACATGAGAAAGATAACGTCTAGCTTGGGGCCAGGGAAGAGTGAGGAGGCTTCATACAAGTAATGGCACTTCCATGGGCCTTGGAGGAAGACAGAAATGAAGAAGGACACTCTGGCAAACAAAATAGAGGCATGGAGAATCTATCTATATCTAACCTATATCTATACATCTCCAATCTGTCCAGGCATGGGGACGACTAAGTAAGTCAGACTTAGGAAGTGCGCGTTTTTCAGGTTAGCAGAGTATTTTATGCACTAAAGGTAACTCACGACTTAATTAGCATTCTGAGTATAAACATGGAATACTGTTGGCTTTGGAATACAATTTGGTACACAGGGATCAGTGGAAGAATTACCCAGAGAAAGGCACGCTAGGAGAAGAGGAGATAGCTCATGTGATTGGTATAGAGAAAGAAAATAGATGCCAATGCCAAATGAGTGACAGGTGAGGGGCCAGCTACTCTGGAGAGCCAGGTTTAGTGGCTGCTCACTTACTGCCTTTCTGGAGATGAGCAAGGTAAAATTTTCTTTCTTAAAGAGGATCAGTTCTGAAATCTGACCCAGAAAAAGCATAGCCTTTCCTCATTGCTTTTGCTTATATATCTATATAAGCCCAGGCAATCATTGTCAGCCTAATTTTTTTTTAAGGAAACAAATTTCATTCAGTATCTTTTGTTTTGAACAAAATGTGCTCCACTTATCATCTACTTTTTATTTACTTATAATTTAAAATAGCATTTCACCATACTAGAATATATTAGAATATTCACTACTGTATTTCTTATGTTCTATCTAGTTCCCCCCCAAATTCATAGCATGTGATCAATTACTTTAAAAATGACTAGACTTTATAGTTTATTTCTCATGAGAGAACTGACCTACAAATCTGTTATCAAATCTAGCTGTAAACTATGTCCATCACAACAAAGTATCTAAAGTTAAGACTGTTACTTTTTTGTTAGAAAATCCCAGGTTTGAATATGACAAAATGCTTGTTCTCAAACAGAAAACAGTGGGCAGTTCTATACACAAAACCAGAAATGAACAATAGCAGCAGGGAAATTCCAATCACTCAAATCCAGCAGAATCCTAAACATTTCTACAGGAAAAAGCTACTAGATTTTTCTACCTTTTCTAAAATTCATCTGCTCATGGTGATTACCATGTGTACACAGATGTAGCTAAAATGATCACTGTGGGACCAACAGTTCTTTCCTCATTGTCTACCAGTTCTTTTGTTTGCCTCTGGCATAAGTAAATAAACAGCAGGTGTATTCACCAACAAATAAGTCTTACATGCTTGCAAATTCCTAAAATACAACAGAATGAAAAATAGCACTAAGAATCCTTGGGGTTTGCTGGAATCTGAGCTAAATCACCTATATCCATACAAATCAGAACAGAAGGGATTCGATGGTTGGCCACAAACTGTGGACCATCACCCTGGGACCACAACCCAGAATTTACCTGCCAGAATTTACCTTACCCAGAATTTAGTGCTTTCTTCTCTATATTATGCCTCTCTCACAATACTATAATCTCAAAATTATAGTTTCTATCCTTTGATAACCACTTTCTAATTTTCACCTGGACATGCTACATGCCTAGCATATACCACCATTTATTTACACAATGATGATCACTTCTTTCAGAGCAAAAAACAAAACACACACACAAAAACAACAGTTTAAAATATTTTCCACATGAAGTTCCTCTCTTCATGTAACATGGCAATATTTTGAAAAGAATTAAGATGCTTTATTCTTTTGCCTTTCTGAAAGCATAACCTTCACCCTATCTAGCTTGAGGTATCCATCTGCTTGGGCAGAGATTATGATTTATTAGAGAAGGAATATAAATAGAAAGAAGAAAGTGACATTTGGCTTTTTCTTTTTAATTTTTCTTTTGAGGAAGATTAGCCCCGAGCTAACATCTGCCGCCAATACTCTTCCTTTTGCTGAGGAAGACTGGCCCTGAGCTAATAACCGTGCCCATCTTCCTCTACTTTATATGTGGGACACCTGCCACAGCATGGCTTTACAAGTGGTGCATAGGTCCACACTCAAGATCTGAACTGGTGAACCCCAGGCCGCCAAAGTGGGACGTGTGAATTTAACTGCTGTGCCAACCAGGCCAGCCCACGACATTTGGCTTTTGATATGCAAAACATTATGCAGTATATTTGTCCACTATGCTGCAGTAACAAATAACCTCAAATCTCAGGGATTTACAGCAACAAAATTTTATTTCTTACTCACATTCCAGTTTGCCTGCAGGTCAGTGGCAGCCTGGCTGCTACCCCACATGTCTTTTCATTCTGTGACCCAGGGTGAAGAAGTAGTCCCTGTTTTGGTCATGCCACTCTCATAGCAGAAGGAATAGAGCCAGAGGGCTGGTGGAAACCTGCACTGACTCTCAAAGCTCCCGCTCAGATGTGGCCTGTATCACATCCACGCACAGGCCATTTGGCCAAAGAAAGTCACGTGTCTAAGTCCCACAACAATGGGGCAAGGATGTGTACTCCTCCCATAACAAGTCACAAGGCAACAGGAAGGGAGAATGGACAAGTGCACACAACAATGCAATCTAAGACGTGCAGGAAGACGGTAGCCTTGCAGGCAAAGTTGTCTTGAGAGAGGATTTTCTAAAATTCTTTATTTCTCCCTATGCTATATCAACCAACAAGCCTAAACAAAAGAGAATGTGGAGAAGACATTCCATCCAAATATTCAGCCACACCAGGTCTACGGAAGGAAGAGGATATAAAGTCAGAGAAAGCCCAGTCCTTCCAGACTCTGGGAGATGTGGGGAAGGGCAGCAAAGCAGGCCTGATTTCCTCAGCCTACAGAGAAACTGGAGAGTTACATAAGAGAGGATGAAACCAATGGCTGAGCGCCTGCTCTCCCTTCATGTTTGTTTGGGACTCCAGGACAAGATCAACTCTCAGGTGGCCTCCACCACAACATGGGGCACAGACACAGGGACTCAGTGTTGCAGCAGGGCTGGCAGAGAAGAACCTGAGGTTTGGGTTTCCTGAGCTCCCATAGTCCCCATAAGACACAGACACTGAGAGACTACAAGAGGGTGAAGTGGACAGCAGATGCAGCAGACTCAGGCATATGCAACCAGCAGAAGCCAAGGTGAGGTCCAGCCAGCCAGGGTGCCAGTGGGTTCTGATCAAGCAGCCTACAGCCACAGTTTTTAGCCATAAACGTCAGCAGAGCAAGCAGCACTCAGGGGGAGGAAGGACATTGCCCCCAAGACCCAAAGACAGACAGGCTCATCATTTATGACACTATCTCAAGGGACTGGTTAAATTATTGCATCAGTTTAAGCTTTAATCCAGATTGGCTATTTAGGTAACTTGTCCCCCCTGGTAATTAGTGGGTAGGAGCTCAGGAGGTCCTACCCATCATGATACTAACAAAATAAAGAAGCTAAATATTTTCTGAGGAAGGCTCAAAGAAATGAATTGAATCACTTCTGTTTTGTTCACCACTATATCTGCAGCCCTGACACAGTGCCTGATACAAGCAGGTATTCAATAAATATTCACTGAATGAATGCAATCTAAGACGTGCAGGAAGACGGTAGCCTTGCAGGCCATAATAATGAGAATAAATGAGAGGCCATATGTGAGAGGAAACTGATTAACAGGTAAGGCTATGATAGAGGTACCGGGCAGACTGAATTAAGACAATGCCAGTTTCTTTTTGATACCAAGCCAACACAGTCCTCACTTCACTCCTAAAACAAGCTAATAATCTTTATGAAATGGCTCCTACCACTATATTTAACTTACATTTGGTTTCCTGTTTTAAAGCCCTTTGGATAACATTGCTGCATCCTTTGGCCTCAAGAAAAAAATATGAATAGCTGTGCAGGACTTCAACCTTGCAGTCACAGTAGGAAAGCAGAGAGTATTATGGAACCAGAATGGGTGATGTCTGAGCCATTAAACTAACTTTGGCTTCTAACTTGATCGTACCTGCCCCAAGATAACTTCGGTGTTAGAGCTGCCAACCTGTAGGCGTTATAGTGGCTGGGATTCATAAACAGAACATCACAGGGAATGACAGAAAACAAGGCAAATAAAATACAGAGTTATGGAGGATTGAGGTGGAGGTGTGTGCTGACTGAAATACTGTACCTCCCACAATTAATTGTGCTTCTCAACACTGTAGCTGTACATCAGAATTATCTGCACAGCTTTAAAATAGAACAGATGCCTGGCAATTCTGCTTCAGCAGGTGTGGGTGGGGCCTGAGCAATACTAATTTTTAAAAGCTCCACAGGTAATTCTGATGCATAGCCAGAGTGCTCTGCCAGTGAGAACACCCGAAGAACATGATCAGTAAATACTGAATGAATTAATGAATGAAAAGGCTCCTCAGGGTTATAAATTCTTCAAGAACATTGACTACGTCTTATTCATTTTTGTACTCTAGCCTCCAGTGCTTCTTGTAATGAATGAATAAATGGATGAATGAGTCACGAATACTTTGTCTTAGTAGCTTGATTTCTCAGGGAGACTTGAACTTGGGAAATAAACAAGAAGTTGACAGCTGATGTTTGTTGTAAGTGTGTACTTCCTTACCAGAATTCCTGGCATAATGTTAGACAGACTAAATGAGAATGAACACGTGTGATCATTATAACACTGATTTTTTAAAAATTAAATGAAATTAATTTTTGTTGAACCTAGGGGCTGAGGGAGGGGGACAGGGGAAACTGGTGCTATAATAAGATTTGCATAATGAAATCCTACACCCAGAGACAGGGTATGAAGAAGAGCAGAATCACAAAGCCACCTCATTCTGCCCTTACTACTTGTTTATTTTTATAGTTACTTCTCCTTGAGCAGCAGTATAAGGTACAACTGAAAATACCTAGTGTCACAGATACGATTTATGATATAATTCAGCACTACTTTGTGGGAATGCTTAATGTGTTAATGTCTCCAAAGCCCTGGAGGAATGAAGCAAACAGCTTGGCTCAGTGAAATTTCTAGCTCCCTGTAAGCTTCACTCTCAAGCTTTGTGGTCACAAAACCCTATGCTGGGAAAAGCAAGCACGCTTCCCTTTCTAAGTCCTCCTAGTTAGATGCTATACATAATCACAGGCAACTGCGCCTGTTAGCAAAGCTCAGTGACTCCACAGCTCCCACTCCATTCCTCAAAAAAGAGAAGGTGAAGGAGGAGGAGGAGGAGAAGTGGGCACGGTTTGACTCTGTGGAGAGTCCAAGGGAGAGTCTGCAGTCTTCTGTCACACTGACACCTGAGGATACATGGAAGGGAGGTGGAGGGAAGTACTGACGAGGGACTCTGAACAAAAGAATGTGAAGTCTGAGACAGGCAGGAGAGAGAAGAGCGGCCTGGAAATAAACAGGGAGAAGAAATCTATTTTCTGTTAAAACAGTAAGAGCATTCTTGCTACAAGTTTTCCAAAAGGGGCCCATTTAAAGAGCGAAGGGAGGAGAAGCCCTGAAGCATGCAGGAGTGTTGTTAGGCTGACTGAGCGCCCTAATCAGAAGTCCTGGCAGAGGGATTAGATACCAACATGCCCGACAACCCTCGTCAGGAGTGCTCAGGGCCCCTGCCTGGCCGGTGGTGGACGGTGCTGCACACTCAGCTGCCTGCCTTGGCTGAGGAAAGCAATTATATCAGGCAGCGTAAATGGAGGCTGTCTCTGAATGTCTTGAAATAAGCAAGAATATGAAGTTCTGTCCAGGGCCCCTCTTGCACAGAAAAAAACTGTGGATATTACAGCTATTCCATCATTTCTCTACAAAAATATAAAAAAAATTAATCCTGTTAATCTTTTGTTCTATTTCGGGTACTCCAGTATTTCGTGATAGTTTCCATGGTATTCCCCAGTTTCCTTATACTTTCGTCTGCCTTAACTTTAAGACTATCTGAATATTACAAAGACAGAGAAATTAAACACAAGAACGTTGCTTTTGTTTTTCTCAGATGATTAGCCCCACTCTACAGACAATATGGCCAGAAGCAAGCCATATACTGACCAGCTCCCTTGGAAGCTATTTTAATATTCCAGCAGGCCAGAAAATAAACTGTTAAAGCTTTCCAAACTGATGATAAAATACAAATTCTCTCTTAAGACGAGTCTCAATAAATATCACAAATGACAGTTTTTATGCAAGCCTCCCTGACATGGCATGAGGGAGCTCCATGCTTAGTATTTTCATGTATTATAATTGGCATTGTGTATACGCAATCGAGGCATTTTCATTTTTCATATTTCCATTTGCTTTGTAAGATTTTCCTCTCTGAAAATCACACGAGTAAACAATTCTGATATTTAAAAAACGGCTTGAGTTCTGAGCTAATTTCAAAAGTGGAAAGGCAATAGAATATGATGATTAAAATCACAGGCATTGCAGACAAATTCCTTGAGTTCAAATTCTGGCTCTAACACTAACTGGGTGACTTTGGGCAACTTATTTGATCTAAGCGTAGACTGGCAAAACTCTATAAAATGAAGGAAAATAGCGGTCCTTAAAGATTTATGAAAATTAAATAAGATCATTCAGAGTATCTGATGTCTGTTAAGTGTTCAGTAAATGATGATTCTGATACATTCGGACCTATTTGATCTAGAGAATAAATTTTCCCATGCAGCACTAACAACACACAGGAAAAAACAATTAGGCCACAGACACGGCATTTCTAATACTGGTGGTCAGAAAGATTCCAGGAGTTTGCCTGGTCCCAGGTGGTTCTGGAATTCAGCCAGGCTGCAGATTTGAAAATGTTACTCTTGTTTCCTTGGCAATAGTCTGAGCACGAAAAGGATCTCAATTTTGATAACGAAAAGTCAATGAAAAATATACTCCTCAGGCAGTTGTCTAACTGAATCTGGTCTACTGAAAAATACGATGATATAATTTACCACAATGGGATCTTAAAAGGTCACCAATCATGCACGGTTGACTACTGTTCTTTTGACCCTCCTGTATCAGCAAGCTCAGTAATTTTTTCAGGCTTTCTAGTTAGAACTATTTGACTAGTTACTTAGATGCTTTGTTGCCCTTACCAAATAATGCCTGTATTTTCCTTGAAGGTCTATTTGGCCTACACTCGAGTTCACAGATTTCTAAAGACTGGTAAACTGAGTCACATTCCTCTCATTTGCCACCTGTATTAGCTCCTGTTTCTGTTAATTTTGCAGTAAAGGATTGTAGAGAGAAAGCAATGTTCCCTTTCATATTCCTTTGGGAGTTAATGGGCTTAGGTACCTCTTTATCTCAGCAAAATATTTCCCCGTTACTTAGCATTGCTGGGGGCAGCGAGATGTAGGGCTTGTCTAGTTTCTTGTCCCCCCACCCCTAGCCCAACCCCACCCCGAATCCTCAATGACTTTGGCTACTTTCAGATTTAGCCCTTTCTTCCGGCTTTGGGACAGTCTGACACCGGGGGCTGAGGGGAAGGGGAGCTTTAAGAGGCCCTCGTCCAACACTGATGAGTTCTGTTTCAGGCTTAGTCTAGCTCTAACCTAGCAACCAGCTGCTTATAACTAAGAGTCTGTTTTCCCTGTACCCAGATTAGAGAACTGTATCTCCACCTTGTCCTCTTCTGTATCTGTCCCTTTTCTTGGGTACCTCAGGCCCTGGAGCTGACTCCCTGAAACACTGAATGTTGCTTACTCCTAGAGTCTCCCATTTCCACTGGCTTATCAAAATACTGTTAATTCTTGTTAGAATCCTCCTTTTGTCCATGTCCTCATTTGCCAAAGACCTTGTCCTACATCTAGAATTGCTGAATTCCTCCCTCCCAGCACACACAACAGGTTCCAGACTTCAGTCCAAGCACCAAAGAGCCTAGGACCATGCTGTCACAGTTGACTCTTCCAGAGCTGGCCGAGTTACAAGACATGGTACTCATACCCAGATGACACTCTACATAAACCTGTGGTTTTAAAATTTTTTTTGTCTTGGGGCTGGCCCTGTGGCCGAGTGGTTAAGTTCGCACATTCCGCTTCAGTGGCCCAGGGTTCGCCAGTTCGGATCCTGGGTGTGGACCTACACACTGCTCATCAGGCCATGCTGTGGTGGCCTCCCACAGAGAAGAACTAGAATGACCTACAACTAGGCTATACAGCTATGTGCTGGGGCTTTGAGGAGGGAAAGAAAAAAAAGAGGAAGATTGGAAACAGATGTTAGCTCAGGGCTAATCTTCCTCACCAAAAAAAGAAAATCAAATCATGTCATGCTTAAAAAAAAAAAGAAAAAAAATTTTTGTTGTCTTGCCATGCCATGCTGACAAAAGACCATAGAGACTCTTAAAGAATCTGCAATCACTAAGTAATTAAATCAACCTTGGAATGGGCTGTCTACACTTATGCTTGGTCTGAGTTCAAGTTTTGAACGCTTATACATCTGGAGCATTATCCTAAGTGCTACTCTGATGATGTAAAGAAGGAACCCCTCAGACTTTGTGTGTGCCGGCCTGGCTGTGAGCCAAGCACACAGCATCCTGGCTGACTGCAACTTTGGCATTTGCTAGAGTATTTTTTGCCAAATTCTTCTGGCAATTGTTTGAAAGTGTCAAAATCTGTTTTACCTCCTAAAGAATATTTGATTTTCTTGTCCAAAGAACGCCTGTCAATTATTATCTGCCTACTAGTGTTGTTAGTGTACTACAGAAGAGAATCTGGGGACACTTGTGAATGCACACTGTCAGTGATGTGCAATCAGGTGGATGCTTCCCTTGTTAGCGGTTGGTGCCTGACCTTATTTTTCTTTGAACCAACTGCCAATTGAAGAATGTTGATCCTCCTTTAAAAAAATCTCTATTTTCTGTTTATCTATCATAAAACCTGAGCAGCCCTGTCCTATTCTGAGGCATCTCAAGAAGCAGGTACTCAAGTCACTCAGGTACTTTTTACTCATCAGCTTGAGAGGGTTTTATTCTGTCCTAAAGCCAACCAAATAGAATGACTCAAAAATGTCAGACGCATGTTCCTGACAGAACTTCCATGGGGTAAACTCTCTCTAAAGACACCGCTTGGATGAACTAAGTGAGAAATGTATGCTGACCTAAGAGAAGCTTCTGGCCAGAGAAACTGTGTCACACGTCACAAAAATTAAAGGAATAGCTCCTAATACAGCATCGCCTATAACATGTAGTCAGAGAGCACTTGTCAACAGGATTAGAACATTAGAAATGCCTTCCTTCCAATTCTGTGGTTTGTTTCAGACATAACAACTTCGGAACTAGTGTCAGAGTAAGATCAGTCCTTTCTCCTGACCAAGGTTGAACTCATCCCAAGTTCTTTGGATCTCATTTTTTTCTGTCTCCTTCAGAACGAAGTTCCGTTAATCAGTCCCTCTCTTCTCCATCACTCATACACCTGCTCAACATTCTCCTACCTTTAAATTAAAAGAAACACCCCTCCCGGTATCCTGGGTCCCTTCTAATTACTCTGTCCCTGTCTTTGAAGACAGCAGAGAGCAGTGGTTAAGAGTTTGGCCCCTTGCAACCAGACTGCCTGGGCTCAAATCCTCTTACCCACATGGCTGTGTGACTGTGCTAGTTACTCAGCCTCTCTGTACCACAATTTCCTCATCAGTAAAAGGGGGATGATCATTGTACTTCATTGTAGTTATTAAGAAGGTTAAACAAGATAATACATGCCAAGCAGTTAGAACAAAAATCAAACTCTAATTTTTACATATTCCTGTACCCAGTAGTTCAAAGATTCTTTGATTTTTCCAGTAGAAAATAAAAAATCATATCATCTGTAAGTAACGACACTACTTTTGTTTCTTTCTAAACCTCAATCTTTTTTGTTTTATTTTTTAGTATGCATAGGCTTCTAGCACAGTGGTGAGTAGAAGCAGTGCTGGTCAGCATCCGTATCTTCTTCCTGACTCTTCCATTCACCTTTCTATTTCAGTGAGGACTCCTGCCCCACTATGTTACTAAAAGGTGCTGTCAAAGGCCTTTAATGACCTCCTTGTTGTTAAATCCAACAGGTACATTTCAGTCATCACGTTCCCTGTTGGGCATCACTCATTGCTAATGACTACAGTTTTTTATTTTTCTTTCTTTAACTCTTGCTCCCTCTGCTTCCCAATAACACACGCTCTATGCTCATCTTCAGACTCCTTTGATGATTACACTTCCTCTGACTCCCCCTAAATATAACTGCAACACATAATTTAACTCATGATGCAACTAAGATTTGTAAAGAAAGATAAGATTCTTTTATTTTGTTTAGAACTAATCTGACTTTCTTCCCAAGCCCACACTCACTCGTTAGTGTTAAAAAATAGCTAAATATTCAATCCAGTTTAAAATGTAGTCTCACCAAATAATTTAAGAAGTCCTGTCAAGTAGAGTTCAATCTCTCTTGGATTATTTAGACAGTGAGATGTGTCCAGGAAGGCATTCGTTCTCCTCCAAGATGATTATAAGTGGTATTACCGAATAATTAGCAAATTCAATCATTTTTCCTAGATATATTTCAATTTAACCTTGGATTTTTGGATATGGCATTTATGGCAAGGACTCATTTTCCTGTCATGCTGTCTTGTCTAACATAAGAGAAGTGGCTAATAAGTTATGACAGATTCACTTCCCTCTGGTATATCGCTTAAGTGATTCATACCAAAAGGCTGCTCAACCCACATCAACCATAGTTAAAACAACTTAAAATAGCAAAAAGAGAATGGGAATGTGAAATAAAAAGTTGACTATGCCTATGTAAATATTTGTACATACATATATATATATATGTCATTTAAGCTCAACATGGAAGACTAGATGATTTGTTAAGAAATATCCATAACAATAAAACTTTTACAAAGACTATTCTTCAACAGACAGTAATATGGAAAGAGGAGAAACAAAATGGAGATAAGGAATGGTCTGAAAGAGATTCAGAGTATAAGAAAAGGGCAGAAGAAGAGCAGAAAAGAGAAATGTAGTATTTGTCACCCACTTTCTTTCATATGTGAATACACTGCTGTTATAGCCTGAATATGAGAACAGCTGGCTTTAACATCAGGTCAAAGCACTATCTCACTCCTGAGAAAGAGAGTCATTCTTTAGCTCATGATCAGGGCTCGAACAAGGTCTGTTGCCATTTGTCACTCTGTCACAGAGAGTTCAATGGAATTATTCTATTTCTACTTACCTACAACAGTATAGTCTCTTTGCTGCTATCATCATAGCACTGTAAAGTTACATTCAACTATTCTTCAGAGCTCAGCTGTGCAGCAATCTCCTTGATTATTTTAGAAACACCCAACACCTAACACAATGCCTTACACAGATTAGGCATTCAATAAATAATTCCTGAATGAATGAAGGAGGTTCTCCTTTCACTGAAAAAGGGAGGGAGGTGTCTTATTCTTCCCCTCTTAAATGTTCCCCAAAAGGAAGAGATTTTGGCATCTTTAGTTCTGAACAGGGATCAAGTAGGAGAGAAATCAAAGAAAATAAAAAGGGGAGAAAGTAATAAATAGCTACAAATGTGCTAATACATTACATTAAGAATGGAAGTAGACATATCATACATCCAGCAAAAATAATTTTTGAAGACAAATGATGGAGAATGCATTATGAGCTTTATTGTTCCAAGGACATTTCCATATACCATACATTTCCTTCTATTTCTTTAAGGTTGATTCAACATCTAATTACCAAAGCCAATTCAGGCAAACAGAAAAGTCCAATGGGCCACACAGAAAAGTACTGTCTCAAGAGGATAACAGTAATTTAATTTTCCAATTTTCCTCCCTAGCAGCTTTCCTGGTGTTTGCTAGCTTACTCTGACAATCTTAGATTTTGTTGGCTCTGGAAGTGAAATGCAATGTTGGTGTAATTACTTTTCTAAGAATAGCAATGGTCACTACAATTTTTCTAAGCAGTTCCTAACCTTTTTGCATTTTTCATGTTTGCAAATTCTTGGAAACAACACAATGTATAAATTTAACACATTTGAAAGTTGTATTAAGGTTAGCCAAGTTCAATTTCCCTTAATTCTAGAATATCAAGAACTAGAGCATCCACATTGCTTGAGAAAAGATTACCCTATAACTTTTCCACACCAATACCAGCTGGAAGTACTCTTTTCTTTTTTTTTTTGGCTTGAGGAAGATTCACCTTGAGTTAACATCTGTGCCAATCTTCCTCTATTTTGAATGTGGGTCACTGCCACAACACAGCTGCTGACAAGTGGTGTAGGTCTGCACCTGGGAACCGAACCCGGGCCACTGAAGCAGAGTGCACTGAACTTAACCACTAGGCCACAGGGTTGGCACCCCTGGAACCATCCTTAAGAAGACATATATTCAGATTTTGCTGTAGGTATCTGGCCTGACAGTACCATCTTTACACTAAGGACAAGCTTTACTGAGATATGTTTCACATGATATAAAATTCACCATTTAAAGTGTACAATTGAGTAGTTTTTAGTATATTCACAGGGTTGTGCAACCACCACCACAATCTAATTTTACAACATTTTTGTCTCCCCTAAAAGAAACCCTATATCCATTAACAGCTACTTCCCATTCCTCCCAACTGCTATCCTGACCCCTACCATCCCTGGAAACCACTAATCTACTTTCTATCTCTACGGATTTGCCTATTCTGGACATTTCATTAAAATAGAATCATACAGTATGTGCTCTTTTTGGTCTGACTTCTTTCACTTAGCATATTTTCAAGGTTAATCCATGTTGTAGTATGTATCCATACTTTCCTTTTATTGCCAAATAATAATACATTATATGGATATACCACATTTTGTTTACCCATTTCTCAGTTGATAGACATTTGGGCTGTTTCTACTTTTAGGTTATTATGAATAATGCTGCCATGAATATTTGTGTGCAAATTTTTGTGTGGATGTATGTTCTCATTTCTCTTGGGTATCTACCTAGGAGTGGTATTGCTGGGTCATATGGTAACTCTCTCTGTATTTGACTTTTTGAGGAACTGCCAGACTGTTTTCCAAAGTGGCTGCAGCATTTTATATTCTCACCAACAGTATATGAGGGTTCCAGTTTCTCCACATCCTCACAAGGCTTGTATTGTCTATTTTTTTTTATTATAGCCATCCTGGTGGGTGTTAAGTGGTATCTCATTGTGGTTTTGATTTGGTTTTAATTTCCCTAACAACTAACGATGCTGAGCACGTTTTCATGTGCTTATTGGCCTTCTGTATATCTTATTTGGAGAAATGTTCATTCAAATCCTTTGCCCATTTTTTATTGGGTAGTCTTTTTATTATTGAGTTGCAAGACTTATTCATATATCCTGGATATGAGTCCTTATCAGACATATGATTTGCAAATATTTTCTCCCATTATGTGGGTCATCTTTTCATTTTCTTGACAGTATCATTTGCAGCACAAAAGTTTCTTATTTCGAAGTCTAATGCATCTATTTTTTATTTTGTCACTTGTGGTTTTGGTGTCATATCTACATAAGTTTTTACTATAGCTGTATCCCTAGAAATCCACTGCTAAGGCACTTTGTAGTTCTTAGGGGAAAGGCAGCATGCATTATTGCTATTGTCTTTTAAAAAAACAAATTACAATAGTGCAACTGACAGGGAAACCCTCCTAAATGTGGCTGAGATGTGCTATCAGCTACCTCTTAATAATCCATAGAAATGAGGGAAAGAACTCATATAACTAAAGTCCAGATGATATGCAATATTTATTTTAGATATAGTTTTAACCTTCTTCACCAGACCCCTGACCAGAGTTGCTAAGAAGTAGATGACTTGTTTGATTGAGTTTTACTTCTTGAATCTGAACCACCATCTTGTAGAGATTTCCACCAGCCTTAAAGCAGCCCAAAGAAGAAAGGCAAACAAAAGTATAAGTTGCCTCAATAAATCTCAAGTTGGGCAGTGGGCTCCCAAAAAAGAGAGCACTCTTAATGAATAAAGGACTGGATTTGCTTCTCCATTCCATATTCTAGCCCTTGGAAAGTCACTGTAAAAGCCTTTGTAAGTAATATAGTTATAAATAATGTATTTGTTGAGATGCAGAAATGGAAAGTGACAGAATCAAATTAACTAATTTATCAACTAAAGAATCAACTAGGCAAGGGAGAAAAAGAGACATAGGTATTCTTTTTTTTTTTTTTTAAAGATTGGCACCTGAGCTAACATCTGTTGCCAATCTTCTTTTTTCTTCTTTCTCCCCAAAGCCCCCCAGTACGTAGTTGTATATTCTAGCTGTAGGTTCTTCTGGTTGTCCTATGTGGGATGCTGCCTCAGCATGGCTTGATGAGTGGTGCCATGTCCGTGCCCAGGATCCAAACTGGCAAAACCCTGGGCCCCAAAGTGGAATGTGTGAACTTAACCACTCAGCCACGGGGCCAGGCCCAGACATTCGTTTTATACAGCGTTGTAAGAAGCAATAGGCACGACTAGAATGTCTCTCCTTCCTCCCATCTCTGCATTTACAAATCCCCCAGTCATTCAAAAAATGTTAGTTAATATCTACTATGTGCTACAGGTACATAAATTAATGATACATAGCCCCTGATTTAGAGGAGTCTCCAATTATTTAAGACCAAGTCAACCTACTACTTCCTTCACAAAGCCTTCCCAGAGTCCCCCAATTGGAGTAATCTCTTCCACCACTCATCTTGGATAGCACTTCAACAACACCTCTCTTGGAAAGTTATAACCCTCTACTTTATGGTAGAGTTATTTATAAACACGTCTTGTCTCCAGCATTAAACTATAACTCCTTGTGGGCAGGATCTGTGTACAAGTCACCTTTCTGACCACATCACCCTGTACATGAACACACAATAAATTTTAGTTGAGTGAATGGAGTTTTTACAAAATCAAATTTAGAAACACCAGTAGAAGATTAATATAAACCATATCTTTCAGAAAAAATTATATCCATGAATTGTTGATGCAGAAGCTTATTACTTTAGTCTGGAATATCAGCTATTCTAGTTTCCATACAAATGGTTTCTTCTCATCTTCAGCAGTGTGCCAAAAAGGGGGTGGTTACATTTTTAGAATATTTCAGCTCAAGTGAAAGAAATTCAAAATGCTAGGAACAAAAAAGTTATGGTGAAGTTATACTTGAGGGATATCTGATGACTAAAGAGTACTTTTCTTTTTTCCTTGAGCTTAGAAAAACCTTCTACCCAAAATGGGCAACAGATAAACCCACAAAGCAAATAATTAGATCCTAAATTGACTATTTCTCATTGACCCTGAAATTCCAGAGTCTTAACTCTTTCCCATCCTTCATCTCCTAATTACCTCACATATTCAGCCACCTTTTAAGAAAAGCCATTAATTTTTTTTTTAATTTTAGAATCATTTTAGAGATACAGAAATTTGCCAAGATGGTACATGTATCTTACACCCAGTTTCTTCTCCTATTATTAACATCTTACTTTAGTATGGCACCTTTGTCACTATTAATGAACCAATACTGATATATTATATTTAACTAAAATTTATACTTTATTTACATTTCCTTGGTTTTAACCTAATGTCCATTTCTGTTCCAGGATCCCATCCAAGACATTATATTTTGTAATCATGTCTCCTTAGGCTCCTCTTGGCTATGATGGATTTTCCTAGTTTTTTAAATGATCTCAACAGTTTTGAGGCATACTGGTCAGGTATTTTGTAGAACGTCTCTCAGTTGGGATTCGTCTGAAGTCCTCCTCATGATTCTACTAGCGTTATGGGCTTTCAGGAGGAAGACCATAGAGGTAAAATGCCATTCTCATCGCATCATAACAAGGGTATGTATTATGAACATTACTGGTCACTGTTCTTTATCTCCTGGAGAACGTAGTGTTTGTCAGGTTTCTCCACTGCAAAGTTACTCTATTCCCCACCCCTTTCCATGTCATGCCCTTTGGAAAGAAGTCACTACGTGCAGCGTACAGTTAAGGAGGGAGGATTCATGCTCCACCTCCTTGAGGGCAAAGCAGCTACATAAATTATTTGGAATTCTCCTGCACAGGAGATTTGTCTGTCTGTCTCCATTTGTTTATTACAGATTTTTCTATTTTTCTCCCATTTATTAATTTACTTAATCATTTATTAATATCAGTATAGACTCACTTATTTTATACTTTGGGTTATAATATACTACTTTATTTTCTTGCTCAAATTGCTCCAGCTTTGACCATTGGGAACTCATTTAGTTGGCTCCTGTGTCCCTTAACATATCCCACCACTGAGTTTCTTTTGAGCGCTTCCTTACTTTCTAGCACTCCAAGATGCTCCAACCTCATATTGTGTAGTTCCTGGCCCAGTCCTAGAATCAGCCATTTCTCCAAGATCTTTGGTCATTTTTATTAGAGAAAGATATTAGGATCCCAAAGCTGGGTGCTACGTGTACTTGTCGCTACTTGAGTGTCATTGCTTCTACACTCACTTCTTTTTACACACCTTTCTCTCCATTTCCTGAATCAAAATGTTGTGCAGGCCACCCTGAGACAGAGTCTAGGAAGGATGCTAGAGATTAGCAAGGTTTGTACTCTGATCTCTGAGAAGTCCCTCTTTCATGAGTCAGTTTCAGTCTTAGCAAAAGACATCGTTACTGTTTCTTACACATGGTGAACAATTACACTTCATTCGATACTTATCTAGTGGTATAGTTCTCTGCCTCTTACAGAATCAGAGAATGTTAGAACAAGAAAGGGCCTTAGAGAATAACGAATTCATTTGTTCACTCATTCACAAATACCTACTGAAGGCCTACTATGTGCTGGGCATGATCCTAGATGATGAAGATATAACAGTACACAAAATCAGACACAGTCCTTGATATCGTGAAGCTTATGGTCTGGTGAGAATCATGAATGTTAATTTTAAAATATCACACAAATAATTATAGCAATGCAACTGTGCTAAGTGCATAAGGAGAGGTAAAAGATACTATGAGAGGGCACTGCAGGGAGACTAGATCTGTTGTGGATTAGGATTCAGAGAAAAGTTTTCCTAAAGAAGCTAAGATTAGGTAGTGAAGGAGGTAACCTGGGTTAGAGGCAGCAGGAAGGCAACTCCAAACAAAGGGAAAGCATGTGAAAGGTCTGTGGCAGGAGGGAAGGTGGTACATTAAAAAGCTCAGAGAGCTGGGGGAACCTGGCAAAAGGTGAGGATAGAAGGGAAGTGGGGACTAGACCACAAGTCCTTGCCAGCCATGGTCTGTGTTTTGCAAAGATCATTCTGGTTTTTGTGTGGAGAATGGATTACGGGTGGGCAAGAAGCCCCAGTACGAGGTGACCAGTTGGGAGCTACTGGAGCATTACAAAGAGAAAATATGACGCTGGAGAGTTTGGACTGGAGTGGTGGCAGTGACAATGGACAGAAGCAGGCAGATCTGAGAACTATGTAGGAAGTAAAATTGAGAGGACTCTGTGACGTTTTGGATATGGGGCAAGGAAAAGGACAGTTTAGGGGTAAGACCTAGGTTTCTGGTTTGCACAACTAGATGGATGGTGGATGGCGATGTCATTCACGAATAAAGAAAACATTGGAAAAGTACCATGTTTGACAGGGAAGGCCATGAGTTCAGTTTTGGATTGGGTGAATTTGAGGTATTTCTGAGATAACCAAATGGAGAGGTCAAAAAGATCACTGGATTTAAAAATCTGGAGCTCACGATTAGTGATATAAATTTGATATAGTTAGTAGTTTTATAGGTAATAACTGAAGCCATGAGCACAGATAAAACAGGAAGAGAAAGGGCAATGGGCAAGTTACCCACAAAATGAGATTAGTAGTAATTGCTATTTCACAGAACTGTAGTCAAGATTAAATGTCATCACGTATGTGAAAGCAAATGGCAAACTAAGCACCAACTCCGTTAGTTATTAAAATTGTGTTTTATAAAAAACACTCCTATGCGATATGTGTTCAGTTATTTACCTTCTCGTGTTGAACCACTTAACAGGACATAATGTATATACCATTACTCACTAGTGAAAAACGAAATCTCTGGTAGTTATAGGAAAGGACTAACAGCTATTAATGATATGAAAAATAATATTGCTTTAATATTATCTCATTTTCCTAATTCTTGGCCCACAAGCGGAAAATGAAACACTGAGGGAAGAAAGAATTGGGGTGTAGGAACAGCCCGCATCCTAGCCTCCATCCCATCTCCTTCCCTGCAACTGTTCTCCAAAGCCATTTGGAACAACTCGTTAGAGCCACAAAACAGTATAGCTTTTCGAAAAACCTGCCAGATTTTACCAACACTCTCTTCAAGTACATACTAACCAATTAAAAATAAATGACAAAGAAACATCTTCATTATAGAAACTGACTCTTGAATGAATGAGAAAATATCCAATACAAAGAATTATTTAATAGATTGTGCCCATTAACTAAATGCTATTTTCACAGAAGTTGTCTCCCAGAAAATAAAATTAGCTTCTTAATATAGAACTGGATATATTTTTTAAAATCAGATTCTATCCAAATTTTAATCACATGCAAACTCATTAGGATAAAATTGTAATATGGCAGTTTCCATAAAGGTGATCCAGAATCACAAAGATGAAAGGTACACAAGGATCTGCTCCTAAAAGAGCTGCGCTGTTTCCTAAGATCACACAGTGTATGTACTGCCCAAAGGCACTTGGCCACAGGATCTGAAATTCAGCCCCTACTCCTCTCCAGAGCCTTGCAACCAGGAGCAGGGCTAGGATAGTTTGCACAAAGGCAGGGGGTGGGGAGTGTTTAGCTTTGTTTGACCCAGACTTAGTGCCTTTGGCACCCTATAGCTACAGAAGGATCATATACAAGAGCAATTGTTTGAACTCCAGGCACACATTGGAGTTTTTTAAGACCTAATTTGGGTTTAGATAATGTGCTTGAAAGGAAGTTTAAAACAAAAGCAACCATTAAAATCCTTTTATTAAATTATTAGCAGTATCCTCAGCTACAAAGCTAATTTGATTTTCTTGTTGAAGCTCTTTAACTGACACTACACTGTCAGTGTAAGGTCATTACACACACTCTAAGCTTTAATACCCAATGCATTTTGAAACATTAAAAATAAATAAAAACTCAAGTCTGTTTAATTTTACCACGTGTTTAAAAAAACACTAAATAGTATAAACAACTCTTTAGAAGCTTTTCAGGAACAGAAGTATGAAACATTCTTAAAGTGCGGTCCTTTGTGGTACAAAGCAGACGTGGAACAATCCTCTGGGATCTGCAGGCCTCAGTTCAGATCTCAGCTCTGACCCTAACTACTGTTTGGCCTCAAGTCACCTTCACCTCTTTCAGTCTGTTTCTCCACTTGTATGCAGTGGATTGAACTAAATTATTTCTAAGGCCTCCTCTAGCTTTGAAATTCTATAATTCTACAAAAGTGATTTTTACAAATCTCCTTTTCCTTGTGCGCTTTTCTTCACTTTTTATACCATACTTATTATTTAACCACTGTTCCTGGACTCCTTATTCTGGCATCCCTTACCACTTGTCCCCACAATGAAATAACCTCTTCCCTTACTCATTAATTAACATATGATCCTCTCTCATCTTCTAACCTTTCCAAACTCACTTTAAAATTTTCATTAGCAGTTATTCACTGAAAAGCTTGAAGACGTAATTTCCTCTTTGTCCACTGTCCAAATTCCACTGGACAACTTGGCCTAGCTCAAATACTCCAGCTCATGTTGAGACAGTCAACAAGCCTTTATAATTCCAGGCAGTGGTGGGGTTTACAAAGTTAAAGACATCTAGAAGGAAAATGAGCATATAATCAACCCAGGAGAGAATAATTCTGAAGTAACATACAAACGAAAGAAAATAGGGTAAATACAGTCAAAGTAAACTCAAAGAGGTCAGAGCAGGAGAAATCTCAAGATTCCTCTCAGAGGAGGAGCAGGCGTTAGTTCATTTTAAGAGAAGAATAAGAATTGAACCGACAGAAATCTCTCCATGTGGGGCAACCTACACAGAAACCTAAGCACTGAGCAATTACAATTCTGAAAACCTTTCCAGGTGTTTTCCTTACTGTACAGAAAAAGAGATGGTCAAGAGAACAAGTTTTCTAACCAAAGGTTTTAGTTATAGGTTTCTAAATATTCAATACTCTGAAGAGTCTCAACCACAGCATTGTGAAAGAATATCTTGTTAGAAGAAAAAACGTAACTGCCAATCTAAGTAAATCTTTCAAATATACTAGCTGAAGGTGCCATCATCCTCATAAACGACTTCAGAAACATTGGCTAGGAAGGACAACATCTTGGCAAGTGTATCAGACATATCTTATGTGCCTTCTCAGTTGCCCTCCACACCACTGTCTCATTGTTCCTGAGGTCAACCAGGGATAGTGTGAGGGAGGAGGCCATCTGCCCTGGTGACTGCTAATTAGCCAAATACCCCAAGTTTCTGGATTCTTCCACCACTTCCAAACTTGGATGAAATCCTACACCAGGGTGTGGAATCTGTCTTTCCAAGCAGCTATCAGTGGAGCAGTATGACACAACTCAGAAGTATGATTAAATCTCCATAGGGTGACTGACCTTTGATAATAGGAAACAGTAGGCAGAAAAGAGCCAGGCAGATAAATCCCCTCTCCCTCTCTGCTCCCATGAACTGTTCATCTATCCTATTTGGAGATAGCACGTGTGGTCAAACATACGCACTTGGTGAACAACTAGTTGTATCTCTTTGAGGCTCATCATGACAGCTGCCAGCATGGTAATCCAATCACCTTACTTTGCTTCTCATACTTTCTTGCTTCTCATCTCTTTCCCCTCACTCTCACTGTTCTGGGATAGTACCTCCAAATAAAGCTTTACTTAATTCCTGCCTCAGGCTCTGGTTTCTAGAGAACCCAGGCTAAAAGAGCAACAAGGCCAAAAAGACATAAAGAAATGAACTTTAGATTAGTAATTGAGACACAGTGGTTCTAATCCTGCTATAACTGGCTCTATTAATTAGCTATTTGACCTTAAACAGGTAACATTCTGAGATCTATAAAATGGGATAAGAGTTAGAGGAAGAAAGACTAGACTAAATGCCTGCTGGGTTGCTTCCAGCTCCTACACTTTATGATCCTTAGGAATTACACAACCCAAAGCCCCAAGTAACTCATTAGAAGAAGGATCAATGGGAAAACCATGGAGACTTATTATATCCCAATTCATTTGACAACAGCAATCTTTGGGTCAGCCTTATGAAATACAACTATAACTAAATCTTAGGCAAAACTGTCTTGGGTCTGAAACCGGGCCATTTTCATTATCACCAGCAGCCAATGTTATTTGATGTGTAACAGTATATTTTGCAACTCAACCAAATATCACAAAGCCAATAAAACCAGGACACAGAAGGACTTATGAGAGTTATAAGACCACATCCGTTCTGTGGAAAAGTTATAAATATAAGAGTATTTTTAAAAATCAGTAGTATCATGTGAAAGAAGCCAGTCACAAAAGACCACATATGGTATGATTCCATTTATATGAAATGTCCAGCACAGACAAATCTAGAGAGACAGAAAGTAGACTAGTGGTTGCCTAGGAATGGGAGTTGGGGAAATGGTGAGTGACTGTTAATGGGCATGGGGTTTCTTTAGGGGATGATGAAAATATTCTAAAATTAGATTATGGCAATAGTTGCATAATTCTGTGAATACAATTTAAAAAAACACTGAATTATGCACTTTAAATGGGTGAATTGTATGATATGTGAATTATATCTCAGTAAAGCTGTTAAAAAAAGTAATTGGGCTGTTTTATCATGGGGAGTGAACTGGCTTAGAGACAAAAAATGTGTGAGGAATAAATGAGCGTTTCTCTCTAAGGGCAGAGAATTGTAAAGAAGTTTACTTAGTTATCTCTTTAAAAAGGCTCTGGAAATGATGAAATCCAGCCATTTGTGACAACTTGGATGGACTTTGAGGGTATTATGCGAAGTGAAATAAGTCAGAAGGAGAAAGTCAAATATCATATGATCTCACTCATAAGTAGAAGATAAAAACAGTGACAAACAAACACATAGCAACAGAGATTGGATTGGTGGTTACCAGAGGGGAAGGGGGAGGGGGAGGGTAAAAGGGGTGATCAGGCGCATGTGTGGTGATGGACTGTAATGAGTCCTTGGGTGGTGAACATGATGTCATCTACACAGAATTCGAAATATATTAGAATGTACATCTGAAATTATTATAATGTTATAAAGGAATGTTACCACAATTTTAAAAAACGGCTCTGAAAGAGGACACACACAGTAACTTCACCTGGTTGACACTAAATTCCCCCAAGGGGCAAAGAGCCAGACTCTGTGAGGACAGACTACACGAAGAACCTAGGAATTTGTGCAGCTGGCAGAGGAGTTTCAATGTGAACAAGTGCAAGATGACACACGTAGGCAGGACCCTCAACAAGCATCAGTCACAAACTACAACAGGGACCTGGGAGAGACAGTGGATTATTCAATTCAATGCAACATTTTTTGGGGACAGCTACTATATACAAGATACTGTTTTAGGAGCACTAGCAGAGAGGGGAATACAAAAATGACATGAATAGTTCCCCACTCCCTCCTCTACTTCAAAGAGTCTCTAATCTGGGAAGAGAGAAAACATGCACACTGCAAGGCCAGGTGATAAATGGTATGATAGAGTCTGAATAGGTACTAGAAGAGTTAAGGAAGGCTTCATGGAAGAGCTGGCATTTTCTCTGGGCCTTGAACATTTGAGAATATCAATCCAATATGCTGCTGTACCCTGGAAAACCAATCAAGTAATGGGAACCATTCAAGGAGGATAATAAATACAAACACTAATTATTCTACCTTATTATTATTATTATTTGCTGAGGAAGGTTCGCCCTGAGCTAATATCTGTGCCAGTCTTCTTCTATTTTATATGTGGGTCATTGCCACAGCACGGCTGCCCAAGAGTAGTATAGGTTCACGCCCAGGAACCGAACCCAGGCGGCCGAAGCAGAGTGCGCCGAACTAAACCACTAGGCCACGGGGCCAGCCACTATTCTAGCTTATTTAAAACACAGATACTCTTCGTATGGGTCACTACACTTCATGAGAGGTAGAGCGAAACTCCATGTATATAGAGACAAGTCTCCTGACAAATCCTTGGCTTCAAATTCAGAAGTACCTTGTTCTTAAAGTTTTTAAGGTTCAGACTTAGCCTCTGAACACTTGGCTCCAAAAGCAACCAAAAATGCTAAGGAGCTGCAGGCTGATAAGATGGCTGTTTGCAGAAAAAGCCTCCCTCCGATTTGCTGGCAACATCTATGATTACAAAGGAGAAGGAAAAGATAAGAAGGGAAAGGGAGAGAGCTGTCAGACAGCAACAGAGACTAGAAGCAGAGATTGGAAATGGTGACAGGGCAGGTGGCAAGGTTGCAAGCGGCAGACACTGGCTCAGAAGAAAGCCAGTTACAAAAGAGGGAGGAAAGAAACTCATTCACAGTCTAAGCCAACAAAGAGTTACCAGCTCATGAATAGCCCTTGAAGGCAGGGGAGAAACAGAAAGGAAGAGTGCCTAAGGACACGTACATCCACCCAGAAGCCTGCCAACCAAGGCAGTGCAAAGACCCTGGGGAGAAGGGGCTGTCCAACCGTGCAGAGCTCTAGCGTGACAAACTAAATCATTCAGCTTCATGCCCCACACCATATACATCCACAGCACAAAACACTGATGTCCCTAAACAGGACCCTGAATCAAGGAAAGGTTAAGTCAAACCTTCTCTCTTTAAAAAGGCTTATGTTACAAATATTGTCATTCAAAATTAAAGCCAAAACATTTGGGGCTTATGCCCCAATGTTTCAATCCTTCAAATCCTCAACTATATGGCAAACATTTTTTAGTCCCCAAATGGTTTATTCCATAATGGCTTGAGACAATAGAAATTCATTCCTTAAAGGAAGAAGAAGGCAGCTAAAAGATAGAAATATCATTCCAGAAGGACAATTAAAAAAAAAAAAGACAATATCAAGTCATTTAATTACTTGAAAGGATAAAAAAGAAAAACAAAAAAGGTACCTGGCATACCAACTCATCCTCCAAATGGGAATCTGAGAATACTTGGCTTAAGGCTTGTGCTCTAAGAGAGGAACTGAGACAGGCCCCTACGTGCAAACATTTTACATCCTTTTAAAAACAGAGGCTCAGTGAAGGAAGGAACTGTTCCATGTTTCTCTCGGTCCTCCACAGTACTCAGACATAACGTCTTGCTTGCAATATAAACTACCAAACTGCCACACTCTTCCCTGCCATTTAGCAACTAAAGCTTTCACTACATACTAGCTGCTGCTTTTGATTAGCTCAGAAGAGTACAGTAGTATCCTCCCACCTTTTTCAGCTCTTGACACAAAGATACATCAATGGGGAAATCCTATGTCCTTCCCGCCTCTCTATCCCATGTGATTTACAGATGTGATTTTATCACTATGTTTTCTTTCTCCCATTTCCCACAATCCAGACACGCCAGCTTCTCTCAATATCATAATTACTTAACTCTACTTCCTCCCAGTCAAAATCTGGGGGCAGATTTCTGGGATAGGTTTCAAGCCATTTAGGAGGGATCATGGTTTCAGTCTGGGCTAACAGTAGACAAATATAATGCCCATGGATGCTCCAGAGGCTTAGTCCTAAAGAAAAGTTGTGGGGTGATCCCAGGCATCACCAAGAGAAAAAGCAGTAAAGGGTGCCAACAGTTCCCCACTATTAGTCTAACCCTTTAGCTGGACTATTATCATTACCCTTTGTACTTTGAATTGTTTGAGACTTCTGATAGGACATAGTTGTGTGATCATTCACCCTGGCCTATCTTCCAGCCCAGTTTACACCTGCCATCAGGAAATTCCATACAGTTTGACATTTGAATTAGAGTATCTACCTTTCACAAAGTATTATTATTTACCCATTAAAATAAGCTAGGATGGGGCTGCGATGGGTCTAGAGGCTCTTTGCTCTGAACTTCCAGTCTCTGCCACGGTCTTGTCTAGTGGTGAGATGCATTTACATTTCCCATATGTTGCTAAATCTCCAAGATGACCAGCAATCACTTTCCACCACCATTTCCTGACACAAATGATTAGCACTGCCCTTCCAAAGACATCATGAAAAGTGATTGCTGATAAAATGATGTATGTAGGAATACAAGCAGCTAGGAACATTCATTCTTTCCTGTTGGGTGGTCATAGAAGTATTTGATACTGCTACCACCTGCTATTAACCTGATATACAGCCAGTCATGCGGTGGCCCATGCTATGTCTTGGGAGATGCACAAAGCTGCCAGGTGTTGGGGTCAGTGGGAAATATGGAAAGTAGCTGGTTAGATACATGAAGAAAATACAGTCTGAATAGTCTTGCTGTAAAACATTTAGACAGTAGTCTAAATGCTCTTGCTACAGTGTTTTTGTCATTTATTGATGTAAAGACAGACTTTATTTTATTATTTGGTGATGCTTTTTTATTTTTCAATAAACCCTTTCAAAACTAATGACCTTAAAAATGTGCATGCTTAATGGAAAATTAAGTCTTGAAGTTCTTTTCTCAAGTAAGTTGATCATGAACACATACCCTATAATTTGCTGACATCTTCCATCTACCACAGAGGGGATAGAGATATCAATATCTATGTTAAAACCAGAAGATAAAATCCTTTTGAAGAAGCATCAGCATCTGCTTTAAAAGTAGTAGCTACACATATAAAGGGGTCGAACAAATAAGTGAATGGATGGTGGATGGTGGGAGCCAGGCTTCTCACTGTTAGAGAGAAGCAAGAGAGGAAGGCCAGAATAAACCGTGTAGTACTGGATTAGAGGTAAAGATATTATTAGAGTCAAAGACATCAATATAAACTTATGTTTGGCTTAATATGTATTAAGATTGATACTGAAATAATTATAGATATGTGTTTATGCATGGGTTTGCATACATACATACTCTGTCTGCTGAGAGAGCCCAGAAGCAGTCATACCCTAATAGAAATGAGCACACCCAGCATCCAGATCTTGGCTTCTAAATACCATTCTCTGATAAAAGAAACCAAGATTCCTTGGATAAATTGAATGATTCTAAGGCTGGGGCAAAATGCAAGATAAGCCTGGAACAACCAGTAGTGCCATAAGGTAAGGAAGTAATCAAAAAACAAAAGGGTAGGGGCATGTCAAAAGGATTTAATTTAGGAGCCAGCCTGAAAGGACTCCCCATGGCTAAAGCTGGAACAATGAGAGCAAGAAAATAAATAGCACAGTACTGGTTTATAGCCCAAAGTAGAAAATAAATATACATGAGTCTGTACTGATATAGAAGACTGAATAAATAAAGAAGTGGGGGAGCAAAGATAAATCTTTCTTATAAAAGAAATCCAAATAATTTATATAGCTTATTACCCCTCCAGGAGGTAAAGCTTAATTCCTCCCTCCTCTCTCTTGAGTGCAAGCCAGATTTAGTGACTTGCTTCCAAAGAAGTATCACAGAGGACGGCAAGGGTGGTTGCCAGAGGCTCAGGTGGGGGGTAGGCAAAATGGGTGAAAGGAGTCAAAAGATACAAACTTCCAGTTATAAGATAAGTAAGTCATGGGGCAGTAATGTACAGCATGGCGATATAGGTTAATAATACCATATTGCATATTTTGAAAGTTGCTGAGAGAGTAAATCTTAAAAGTTCTCATCACGAGAAAAAAAATTCTGTAACTATGTATGGTGACAGATGTTAACTAGACTTATTGTGATGATCATTTCACAATATATACAAATATTGAATCATTATCTTGTACACCTGAAACTAATATAATGTTGTATGTCAGTTATACCTCAATAAAAAAGTTACCCAAATTAAAATCAAGCAGTAGTTCAAGAACACTTTGGATTTTAATTCCAAAAAGTCAACATTTTTTCAAATGTAAAAAAAAAAAAAAATCACAGAGATAGCTTATTTGTTTTGTCATGTAAAAATATCTGTCAAAAAAGATATTCAGAATGGAGGCAAAAAAGTGTTTTTTGGGTTGAAATATTTACACTCTAATTTTTTTGAGGTATAATTTATTTACAACAATATTTATATTTCAATAATATTGAAACGTACAGTTCAACGAGTTTTGGCTCACTGTATACAGTCATGTAACAATCACCACAATTAAGACATAAAATATTTCTATCACTCCAAAAAGTTTCCTTGTATACTTTGCAGTCAATCCCCTCCCCTCTCTCTAGCACTGACAACCACTGATGCGTTTTCTGTACCTATGGTTTTGCCTTTTCTATAATTTCACATAAATTGAATAGTACAGTATATGGTCTTTTGTTTCTGGCTTCTTTCACTTAGCATAATGCTTTTGGGACTCATCCATACTGTTGCCTATATCAGAAGTTTCTGCCTTTGTATTGCTGAGTAGCATGCCTTTATACGAATGTACCACAGTTCACCTGTTGAAGAACATGTGGGCTCTTTCTACTTTGGGGCTACCTTGAATAAAGGTGCTACGAACATTTACATATAAGTCTTCATGTGGACATATGTTAGGGGTGGGATTGGAGAGTCATATTAAGAAACAGCCAAACTGTCTTCTAAAGTGGGTGTACCATACTGCATTCCTGGCAGTAAGTAATATGATAATTCTACTTGTTCCAGGTTATCAACAAGACTTGATATTATAAAACTTTAATTGTAGTCATTCTAGAGGGTGTGTAGTGCTGTGCTATGCCATTTTGGTTTTAATTTGCATTTGCCTAATGACTAACAATGTTGAGCATCTTTTCAAGTGGTTATTGGCCGTTTGTATATTTTCATTGGTGAAGTGTTTGCTTAAATCTTCTGCCTATTTAAAAAATTGAGTTGTATTAATGATTTGTGACAGTTATTTATATACAAATCTGTTATTAGATGTGTTTTGCAAATTTTTCTCTGCCTGTGACTTGTCTTTCCATTTTCTTAACAGTGTCTCTCAAAGGGCAAAAGATGTAGATTTTAATTAAGTCCAATTTACCAATTTGTTCCTTTTATTATGTATGCCTTTTTGTTTCCTTTCAAAGAATTCTTTGCCTAACCCACATCATGAAGATTTTCTTCTAGAAGTTTTAACTCTAACGTTTAGGTCTATGATCCATTTGAACTAATTCTTGTATAAGGAGTGTAAGAGTTGACGTTATATTTATTGCATATGGATATCTAACTGTACCTTAGTACCTTTGTTGAAAATCAATTGACTGTGTATGTGTGGGTCCTTTTCTGGACTATATTCTGTTCCATTGATGTCTATATCTATCCTTAAGCCTAAACCGTATCATCTTGATCACTGTAGCTTTATATTGTCTTAAAATGAAGTAGTGTGAGGGGCTGGCCCCGTGGCCGAGGGGTTAAGTTCGCGCGCTCCGCTGCAGGCGGCCCAGTGTTTCGTCGTTGGTTCGAATCCTGGGCGCGGACATGACACTGCTCGTCGAACCACGCTGAGGCAGCGTCCCACATGCCACAACTAGAAGAACCCACAACAAAGAATATACAACTATGTACCGGGGGGCTTTGAGGAGAAAAAGGAAAAAATAAAATCTTTAAAAAAAAAAAAAAAAATGAAGTAGTGTGAGATCTCCAACCCTGTTATTCTTTTTCATAATTGTTTTGGCTATTCTGGGTTCTTTGCATTTCCACATGATTTTTAGCATCAGTTTGTCAGTTTCTTTTTTAAAAAGCCACCCAGGAAGAGTTTATATAGAACTGCAAAATTTTTCAGTATATCTATCTAGGACTAGAGTTTTCTTTTTGGTTTCAAGGTTTTTAACCATCAATTAAATTCTTTAAAAGATACAGGGCCACTCCAGTTACCTATTTCTTCCTGAGTGAGCTTTGGTTGGTTGTATCTTTCAAGAAATTTGTCATTTCATCTAAGCTGTCAAACTTATTGGCTTAAATTTATTCACGTACTTAAACATTTTAATACAAAAACAAAATTGAAAATATTCTCCATTTAATAGAATTTGTTCTGAGTTTATCAAGTACCTTAGCACTTTAGAATAAGTATTTTTTCAGTTATAATAAATAGCGTGGTTTATACAGGAATCAATAATGTCACATTTATGAGCCATAAAATGCAACTGTGAAGATGATCATGAGCAATTTTGTAAAAATACTAAAAATAGTAAGTTCATTTTGAAATAAATACAAAAATGATTAAAGTATGTGATTATGCCAAGAATAATTATTTTGATTGTTATAGTTGAATGTTCAGATAATCAATATAAAGTTTTGTGTGTGTGTGTGTGTGTGTGTGTGTGTGTTTGTTTTGGAAAGAATTATTTTGGGGAAATGTTTTTTTTATATTCATTTTATAGTCATCAATGTAATTACAATTTTTCAGTCAAGAAATATTTTGAAAATTATATAATTTTAATTATCTTAAGAATCGTCTTTCACTCTTAAAAGTGAATTAGGATGATAAATTATATTGTCAACTTAGATATAACCTACTGCCTCAGATCAGTATTAGGATGACTTTCTAAGATTCTCCTATGACTTTACTGACCTAAAAAGTCATCTTTGGGGCTGGCCCCGTGGCTACTCGAGTGGTTAAGTTCACACACTCCACTTCAGCGGCCCAGGGTTTCACCAGTTCGGATCCTGGGCACGGACCTAGTACCACTCATCAGGCCATGCTGAGGTGCCATCCTACATAGCAGAACCAGAAGGACCTACAACTAGAATATACAACTACGTGCTGGGGGGCTTTGGGGAAAAGAAGAGGGGAAAAAAAAGATTGGCAACAGATGTTAGCTCAGGGTCAATCTTTTAAAAAAAAAATTATCTTCAGTAATCCTGAAAAAAAAAACACTAAAGGAGCAGAGTCAAACAGATATGGTCCTTGGCATATGATAGAGGTAGGATTTCAAACGAGCAGGAAAAGGATGGACTGTTCAATAAATGGGTGAGATAACAAGCTTTCTATTTGGAAATACACATACACACAAAATTATATGTATTATAATTAGATCCCTACCTTACATTCCATACAAAGATAAACATCAAATAGATAGAAGACCCGAATTTGAGGTCTAAAACTTTAAAACTAGCAGAAGAAAATCTTGACACAGCATGGATTCCTTAATTAAGGCATATTTTAAAAGACTGAGAAAGTTGATTACATCAAAATTATAAATTTTTATACAACGAAATATATCAAAAACAAAGTTAAAAAGATAAGCAACAGATTGAGAGAAACCATTTTCAACATATATGACAAAGAATTAATATTCAGACTTTGTGATAAACTACCACAAATCAGCAAGAAAACAGGTATTCAATGGAAGATGAAATTCATGTAGCCAATAAACATGAAAAGATGATCAACCTCATTAGTAATTAAGGAACTGCAAATTAAATCCACAAGACTGGCAAACAATAAAATAGCTTGACAATTTTAAGTGTAGGTGAGGAAGTAGAGATAAAGGAATCCCCATACATTCTTAGTGGAAATGTAAACTAGTACAATCATTTTGAAGGATAATTTGGCAATATCTAGTAAAGCTGAAAATGAGGACATCCTATGACCCAGCAATTTCAATTCTAGGTACAGAATTATAGAGTGGTACTGTTCAAGAGAAATGTAAAGCAAGCCACATATGTAATTTTAAAAGTCTAAGTAGCCAAATTAAAGAAAACTAAAAGAAACAAGGAAAATTAATTTTAACAATATATTTTACTTAACCTAATACATTCACA
Source organism: Equus quagga (assembly GCF_021613505.1). Classification (NCBI taxonomy): domain Eukaryota; kingdom Metazoa; phylum Chordata; class Mammalia; order Perissodactyla; family Equidae; genus Equus; species Equus quagga. The sequence continues at coordinate 40,972,139 of NC_060268.1, forward strand.
ATAGTATCATTTCAATATGTAATATAACAAATGTATAAATGAGTATTTTATATTACTTTTTCATACTAACTCTAGTGTGTATTTTATATGTACAAGACTTCTCAACTTGGACTAGCCTCATTTCAAGTGCTCAATAGCCACATGTGGCTAGTGGCTATCGCATTGGATAGCACAGCACTAGAACCTCGCTACTCAAAGCATCAGCAGCACCTAGAAATTTCTTAGAAATGCAACCTCAGGCACAACCCCAGACCTACAGCATCAAGATGTGCAGTTTAACAAGATCACCAGGTGATTCATATAAACATTAAAAAGTTTGGGAGACCATGCCCTAGAAAATTTCTCAACAGCTGTGACCTGACACGATGTTACAGGTGTGCTTTAACGACTCCTTCAGCCCTCAGAATGACAGTTAGGCTGAGGTAACTAGAGACCCTGCCATTTACCTCTCATCTGTTTACCCCAGTGTACCATGCAAAAATCCTTTTTTGTCTTTCTTGACAGACGAAACATTTGGGAAGCTCTGCCCTAGAGAACTTCTCACACAGGTCCACAATGAGACATATAAAAGGATGTCCACTGAAGAACAATCTATAAAAGAAGGAAATATGGAAACAACCCAAACATCCATCAGTGGGAAATGAGATAAATTGGGACAAATTCACATTATGGGATATAATATCGTAGTAAAAATGTTTGAACTAGATCTGAAGATATTGACATGGCTAGATATTGATAATAGTTGTTGACTTCAGGGAGGGAGAGAAAGGAATAGAATTGGGAAGAGAACACAAGTGACTTCAATTATATAATTTTAATTTTTAAAATTTTCTAAAGCAAATATGAAAAAAATGTTTACACTTCATTTTGAGTTATTGGTGAATGGAAGTGTGTTTTATTATCTTTGTACTTTTTTGTATTTGGGGAGTCGTTTTTCAAGAAAAACAAACCTGACTCAACAAAGACAGAAATAAATGTACACAATTTCAAATAAAATGAATATATAGAATAAAAAGTCCTACTTCACTCCTTCCCTCAATCTTAATCTTTTCCCCAGACTTAACCACAGTTGACAGCTTGGTATATAGCATTCCAAACAATTTTCTATACATTTATAAATATACAACTTCTATATGTCAACGGGCTCTTAAGAGAGAGAATATTGAACATATTTCTGAGACTTGCTCTTTTTACTTAACACTATATACTGAACATTTTTCCTTGTCAGAACAGATTTATCTAGCTCATTCTTTTTTTGTGTGTGAGGAGGATTGGCCCTGAGCTAACATCCGTTGCCAATCCTCCTGTTCTTTCGCTTGAGGAAGATTAGTCCTGAGCTAAAATCTTCACCAATCTTTCTCTACATTTTGTACGTGGGATGCCTCCACAGCATGGCTGATGAGTGGAGCAGGTCCACACCCAGGATCCAAATCCACAAACTCGGGCTGCCAAAGTGAGCAGAGCATGTAATACTTTAACCACTCAGCCACTGGGCTGGCCCCTAGCTCACTCTTTTATTCTTTTTAATGGCTCTATAGTATTCCAATGTATGGATACTCATCATGTATTTAAAAGCAGCAGTAGAAAATTGGAGAGCAGTCTTTCCTGAGGATAAAGCTTCCTTAGAAAGTATTTAAAATTCTATTTATTTTTCTCTCATCCAAGAAATTTGATGATGATATACAGAAAATTTCAAAGGTGCCTCTACCTCTCCCTTTAGGGGGCATATGTAGATGAATACTTTAGAAGAAATAAAAGTGAAAAAAATCCTACTGGAATAATATTAGAAAGCACACTGTAGTCTTCCATTACTTTCATTTCAAATCCAACTTTTAGAAAAAGAAAAAACTATTTTGGGTATCCAAATAACAAATCCTTTTTAAGCCCCAGAATTTAAAGATCACTGAATAATGAAAATTATGTAATGCCTGTATGCAGGGTGCTCTGAAAATTATTTTTGAATTCCCACACCATTATCATTAATGGACACCAGCTGTGGGCTCAGAGTATCCTGGGTACATTACACAATGAAAACATAGACAGGATGGCACAACACATATGCCATGTGCACAGCTTGGTTCTAATTAGCATCACTGTGAATACATATTTATTGAGAAAGATGGTGTAGTGGTTGGGAGTGCAGACCCTGGAGTCAGACTGCCTGGGTTCCAATCTTGGCTCAGCCACCTATGTAGTGGGTGACCTTGAGCAAATTATTAAAGCCTCCTTTTCTCCTTTGAAAAGAGAGGAAAACATCTCACAAACTTGCTATGAGAATTAAAAAGAAATAATGAATATACAGTATTCAGGAAAGTGTCTACTCCTTAGTAAGCACTCAACAAATATTAGGGATTATCACTATTAGTACTATTGAATAATTACAATACTAAAGGAGTTCTACTAGGACTCGAGGTTACCAAAAAATGTGGAACAGTTTCCCAGCTTTGAATAGCTTACAATTTAGAAATCAATTTGAATATCCCAAAGTGGAAAGACAAAATTATGAAGAGCATCACGTTCCTATTCAGACCTAAAAATTAAAACAAAATCACTTCTCAGTCACCCTACCCAAACAGTTAAATATTTAATCAATTTACCTTATTTGAGTACCTAATAGAGTTAATAACACTATACATATAATGGAGATATGAATACAATCTAGTGTATAGGTTGACCTAAGGTTTTTTAATATAAAAATTTGAGACTGTATTTATCCTTGATTACACACTGATTTTGATAATGATATTGATTTCATGACCCACCAATCCACTAAGAGTTGCTTTAAGAGGCAGCTGAGAGACCACCACTGCCCACCAACTAGCAGCATATAAACTGACCCACGTTTTGTAGGAACTATTTTTAAACTTTAAAGGTAAACTTATACACAATACTTGACAGTTTACAAAGTTCCTGCAACTCACTCCTTCCTTTCTCCATAATTGGGAGATGAACATGACATCCTTCATAACAGTTCTAGGGCCTTCATTCAGAACAGATGATACAATTTGTCACATAAGGTGACTCTACATCATTTTACTCAACTGGTTCCACTTTTTTTTCACCCTCATTGTTTTGAAACCAAAGAATACATCTGCTACGCACTGATTAGTTTTAAAAGGCAAAACTGACACTCAGAAAAATGAGGTTTTGAGCTCACGTCTTGACTCACTATAAAGCCAAAGCATATATTACCTACTCAGCTTCACCAATCTCTGTCTACCTCATGTTTTCTGCCTTCATGTTCCAGATTTTTCTCCAAGGATATGAGTGCCCTTGTTTTCAGTTCAAATCAAAGCAATTCAAGAGATACTTACTCAGTACCTACTGGATCGACAGCCCTGTCTGGTTGCTAGAGAGGGTCCAGAGATGGACAAGTACTAGTCTTTGCCTTCAGAGAGCTACAGTCTCCTTTATAAAGCTATAATACAAGGCAGAACAATAAGGGCCACAGAGAAGTTTGCAGCGTGATAGGGATTTAAAGATTGGAGAGTACCCTCTGGTGGAAGAGGGAGGAGATGGTGAAAAGTGACTTTGAGGCATTTGAGTAAAGACAGAATTTCAACAGGAAGAGTTGAAGGAAGACAGGGATTCTGGGGAGCGAGCATTAGGCAGGAAACTAGGGGGCGTGTGTTCAAGGACGAGTGAGTTGTCCAGATGTGTCAGAGTTGAGAGAATATGTTACAAAGGACTTTGAATATTGAGCTGGAAAGTCCTATAGATAACTCAGTATTAAATGAGTCATCAAAAATTTGGGGGCAGGAAAGTAATGTGATAAGAAGTTCACTTTGGGAAGATTTATCTGATGGAAAGTGTGTAAGATGAGTCAAAGTGGGAGACCAGGGCCTTGGGGACCACTGAGAAGGCTACTGCAATATTTCAGATGAGGTGAAACAGCTCTTTCAAAATTAAAAGGGAAAAACTCAAAGAGATTGGTAGGTGAAAGGAAAAATAAAATTGGGAAAACCTCCCCTCCCCCAGTTATTTTTCTTAAGGGGAAACAGAGACTTGAGATCATATGAAGGAAGAAAAGACAGAACAATAGAGGAGAGACTATTGATGCTAGGAGGGAGAGGTAGGCCGATCATTGAATCAAAAGTCCTACAGGAGGGGATGGAATGGCCCAGGTGGAGGTGTCCATCTTAAAAAGGAAAAGTATAATTTCTGTATTTCAAAGGAGGGTGTGACAAGCTGAGAGAGAATGAAAATATACAGAAACTTATGAAGCTGAGACAAAGGGAGGTGAGGAATTTGTAGCAAATAATCTCAAACTTCTCAGAAAGGAGGAGGCAAGCTCACGTGCGTAGAGTAAGGGTACTAGGGAGAGACTGGTACTTGCTGTGAATGGGGGCACTTGGAAAAGATCAAAGGAGATGTAATAAAGAGTAAAAAAGCATTGATTAAAAAATTGCTAACATACCTAAAGCAAAAGCAACCAAAGGAAAAACAGTTACAATGGTCTTATTCAAAATTAAAAACCTTTGTGCTTCAAAGGACAACATTAAGAAAGTAAAAATACAATCCAAAGAAAGGAAGGAAAACTTTGCAAATCCTGTATCTGATAACGGTCTAGCATCCAGAGTATATAAAGAATTCTTACAACTGAACAGTGAAAAGACAAACAACTCAATTAAAAAATGGGCAAACGATTTGAATAGACATTTCTCCAAAGAAATACAAATAGCCGATAAACACATGTGAAAATGCTCAACACTATTAGACATTAGGGAAATGCAACTCAAAACCACAATGCAGTACCACTTCACACCCACTAGAATGGTCATAATCAAAATCATAAATGGCCATAATAAAAAATAGTAAGTGTTGGTGAGGGTGTGGAGAAATTAGAACTCTCATATATATTGCTGGTGGGAAAGTAAAATGGTGCAGCCATTTTGGGAAACAATGTGGCAGTTCCCCATACAGTTAAACACAGAGTTATCATATGATCCAGCAATTTCATTCTCACTCAAGAGAAAAGAAAACCCACTTCCACACAACAACTTGGACACAAACGTTCACAGCAGCATTATTCATAACAGCAAAAAAGTAGAAACAACTTAAGCAGCGATCTACTGATGAGTGGATAAACAAAATGTGGGCTATATTCATCCAATGGAATATTATTCAGTCATAAAAAGAAATAAAGTACTGATACATGCTACAACACGGATGAATCTTGAAAACATTATGCTAACTGAAAGAAGCCAGACACAAAAGGCCACATACTACATGATTCCATTTATATGAAATGTCCAGAACAGGTAAATCCAAAGAGACAGAAAGTAGATTAGTGGCTTCCAGGGACTGGGGGAATAGGAGTATGGGGGTATGCAGAATGATGGCTAACAGGTACGAAGTTTCTTTTTTGTGATGAGGAAAATGTTCTGTGATTACATAGTTGTGATGCACAACTTTGTGAATATACTAAAAATCACACTGATTTGTACACTTTAAACAGGTGAATTTTATGATATATGAAGTATATCTAACAAAAAAAAGATTGCTAGGCAGCAGTGAGTTCAGACAACCTGTATTTTGTTCTAGATCTATTCAAAATGGAATCATTATTTTCTCAGGCTATAATAAGTCATACAGTCAGACTGTGGGAATTACTCTGACCAGAGTACCGGCAAGGCAGGAATGACAGAATCAATGGAATGAACAGCATATGGCTGAAATGGGTATCCATAAAAGCCCAGGATCTTTCAAAACACAACAGTAAAAACACAAACAATCCAATCAGAAATTGAGCAAAAAAAATGAACAGACATTTCACCAAAGAGGATACACAGGTGGCAGATAAGCACATGAAAGGATCTTCCATATCATTAGCCATTAAGGAAATGTAAATTGAAACCACAATGAGATACCACCACACGTCTCTCAGAATGACTAAAATAAAAAATAATGACAACACCAAATGCTGGTGAGGATGCAAAGAAACTGGATTATTTACACATTGTTATGGGAATATAAAATGGTACAGCCACTCTGGGAAACAATTTGGCAGTTTCTTATAAAACTAAGCATTAACCTACCATATAACCTAGCAACTGTACTCCTGGGCATTTATCCCAGAGAAATGAAAACGCACGTTCACAGAAAAACCCTTACACAATTGTTCCCGACAGCTTTATTCATAGTAACAAAAAACTGGAAACAACCCAGATGTCCTTTAACAGGTAATGGTTAAACAAATTGTAATACCATGAAAAACTACTGGGCAATAAAAAGAAACAAAACTACTGATACACACAACATTCTGGAAGAATCTACAAGGAATTATACTGGGTAAAGAAAACCAATACCAAAAGGTTACATATGGTATGATTCCATTCATGACATTCTTAAAATGACAAAAATTATAAAAGTGGAGAACAGATTTGTGTTTGCCAGGGATCAAGGATGGGAGGGTGGGAGAGAGGAAGGCGGCTATCAAGGTGGGTAAGAGGCATCCTTGTGGTGATGGAAATGTTCTGTACTTGACTATATCTGTGTCAATATCCTAGTTGTGATACTGTACTATAATTTTGCAAGATGTTATTATTGGGAGAAACTGGGTCAAGGGTACGATGGATCTCTCTGTATTACTTCTTAGAACTGCACGTGAATCTACAATTATCTCAAATAAAGAGTTTAATTGAAAAACAGTTTAGGTTAAGCTGCAGGCAAGCCAAATCAAACTCTCACAGGCAGCTTTCACATCTAAAATATGGGGATAATAATACTTACTAATGAGAATTTTAAAAAATATATGTAAAGTGAGTAGATACTGGAACACAAGGTCTCTCAATGATAAATGGTAGTTTAATATAACTTCTACCATTACTGAAATGGCTCAGGAACTGCAAATGGCTAGCCATCTCCAGAGGATTTATTATCAAGGACTGTGAATGCGTAAAGGCCTTGAAGGGCACATTCATGGTACCTAAAATGCACAAGAAACCAGATCCCCTAATGCAAACCAGGCCCTCTCACTGAGAGACTCCTTCTGGTCAAGAATGCTCTAAGTCAGGAAAGAATAGATCTAAACAGATCTAATATTTACATGAGTCAGAGAACTGCAGAGAACTTCTATGCTGTAGTGTAGAAGTTAGCAAAATTGGCTCTGGAGCCAGACTGCCTGGATGTGAATCCTACCTCGTCAATTACTAACCATGTGACTTTAGGCAAAACAAGTGGTTCTCTGGGCATCAGCTTCCTCATATATTATGAGATTCTAAAAGATAATACAAATACATTACTTTAGCACAGCGCTTCTATAAGTACTCAATAAATGTTAGCTATTATTAGCATTAAAAGAGGCTATGATAATTAACTAGTGTAGCTAATTTTTCCTGCATAGAAAGAATCACCTCCACAACATTCCCAACATCCTATCCAACCTTTACTTGAACCTATCTAATGATGGGCAGCTCACTGCTTTTCAAGGCAATCTATTCCAATTTTAGGCAGCTGCGATCACTAGAAAATTGTTCCTTCTATTTTTATTCCAAATCTTTCCTTCAACTTCCAAACATTAATCTTGGTTCTGCCTTTTCAAGCTATAAAAAATGTCTGGGCGCTCTTCCATGCAGCATGTCACATATTTGGCACCTGCTATCCCATCATGTGGCACTTTTGGAAACTAGTCTGCTCCTCTCTTGTCCTGTGACCCAGGAGACACCTCTCTGAGTCTGTTTCCTCATCTCAAAAGTTAGAGGTCCAGATTAAATAATCTCTAAGGTTTTTTCCCTAGAGGCAAGAACTACGATTTTACTTATGTCTTTGCCCAGTTATTCTGATTTGTTCTCTCTGGCAGATCTTAGTCCCATTGTCACCTTGCTGCCTTCCTTTGAGTATGGCTTAGTTGGTTAACAGCCTTCTTAAAATGTAATCCCCAGAATGGAACACAAAATTAAAGTTCTGGCTACAACAGTCAAGTGTACTGTAAAACTCTCTCCTCCCTACTTAAAAGCAACTTAAGACAAGCATTTGGGGCTAACATTTTACCAGTTTGCTTAATGGTGAGCTTATAGCTAACTAAAACCTCTGGGGTTTTTTGTCATAAAATGCTATTTTCTCCATCTTGTATACTCAGAGCTGAGTTTTGGAATCTAAGTTCAGGATTTTATATTTATTTCTGTTCAATGTCATCTTTTTAAGCTCTGCTCCATCATTTCAGTTCATGAACCTTTATTTGAATCTTAATTGTATCACTCATTGTCTTAATGAAGGTACACTGATCATATTCTTAATGATCAGGAAAACATTTTAAAAATCTTTATATTCCAGTATATAAACCAGTGCTTATATACAAAATACTGCTTCCTTACTATTAATGCTGGATTTTCTTTTTAACTTTAAGATATTTCCTAAGAGTTCCGATGGTACAAACAGACAGGAAACATGTTTTGGACCTATCAACCTCATCAGCTCTCTTTTAATGATCGTAAAACCTAGCAGTTCTAAGCATGACATAAAACAGTCAAAACAAAGAGCCTCTCAATGTGTTGGGACTGCCTGATGGAAGAGGAACCCAATCCACACAACCTCGCAAATGTTTGCACCTTCCTGCTACTTGTCATAACAGTGACTGAATGACTCTCCTTGGTTAATTAAATAAGGATTTTGAAACACAGCCAGACTACCTTGTCCTCCTGAGGTGAAAAAGGTAGATTATTACAGAAATTTGCTATCAGAGACAATTTAAGCAGCTTTACAATGCTTTAGCTTACTGCTTACCTCTATTATAAAAACTTCCAGTGAAAAGCTCTCCTTTTGCTTTTGTAGCACTCCAGAATTCACCATGTAATATTTCTTTATGTCACACTAATATTCATATGACTGTGTTCAGGTGGGAAGAAGTTCCTTCCACTAATTGGACTATGATTGTCCCTTTCAAAGATAAAATTATGACAAATTTTTGGTAGCAAAAGAAAATAATTGTGCTTTTTATTAACTACAAATTATACAATAAAAATTTTAAAATGAAAAAATAGTAAAAATTCACCTTTTAGGTAAATCTTGGTATTTCTTTCCCCAATGCACGATTTCCTCTATATTCCTCTAAATGGATAGGGACTTGTGATTAATATTCTTTTGGGGACAAATTTTACTGACCACCTATAACCATGCTGACATATTTATAATAACAAAAATGTAAAACTTCATGGACATTAGAATCTGGACCCACTTCAAAGCTTTAACCTTGCCTCACTGCATAATTTCACCCCTGGTTTTCTCTGTAGGTTTTACAAAAGCTTATCCCACTGTTCACAAGAGTCACCCTGCAATGGCCACCCCTGGCCTGATCTCAAGTTGATTACAGGCACCCTCAAGCCATTCCCTCTCCTGGGGCCATCGGGACGGTGTTCCCACATCCTTTCTAGACAAAATGGGTCCTCTATGACACTTATTCATAGGAAATTTTTTTTAACCTGGTAGAATTTTGTGGTTCATAACAATAAAACATTAGTATAAACTATGAACTAGATCATGGGGATATGCAATGATGTTGTATATAATTAGATGTGAGATAAAACGGTGTTTGTTAATTCTATCTGTAACGTATTCTACACAGCAATAATCCATACACTATCTATGCTTAAAAACAGACACAGGGACCTAAGCCCTCATGCTAGAATATCCTCTCCAAGCCCTAGCCTATATATCCATCTTAACTAGATTCTTTAAACTGGGAAATGGGAATCAATTAGTCTGGTTTTGCGGATAAGTCATTTCACCCTAATTCCTTAAGTATTAGCAAGTTTATCTCTAAAAATTAGTGCATTAGACTAAATCATTGATTTTTTCAGTCTACATGCTCAGACTTATAGGAGCTCCCCCAAAAGTAATATTGGGCCTAGAAATTACTTTTATTTCAAAAAACTTATTTGCCATATAACCTAAATGTCAGATTTCTTTTTTTCTGAGCTGGAATTATGGTCCTAACTAACCACTATTTTCTCATATTGACTAGAAGTCCCAGTTGGCTTTGGTCAATAAAATTAGGAAATGAATTATTACTTAATCAATGCAGAATAGTAAATCTTTCAAAATTTGGAGGCCATGGGAAACAAAATTGATGAAAAAGATCTTTGGCAAAGAAAAAAATGGAAAATCACAGAGCTAGATCACAGAATTATTCTTCCAGATAATATTTACAGTGTACTTACCTGTGCCAGGTTTTCCTCTAGGCCTTAAGGTTCCCAGGAAAACATTGAGAAGTCCAAGGTCACAGCCCAATAAAGGAGATGATCTCTTAGGTACCTTCCAGCCGCAGTATGGAAGGTCTACTTATTTGTTAGTGGGGAAGTTGGTTGTTGGTGGCGGTAGTGTTGTTTTAATTTATGATTTCCCTCTTAACTGTAGTTAGACTATAAGAAATGTAAAATTTCCTCACAAAAGGCACAGTATCTCCTACCTGCTTTTCATAATGATGTCAGCTTTGTGCCATCAGCAGCTATTTCCTAGGTCTACATTTCAGAGGTCTAGAATGTTATACCCTAAGCACCAAGGAATGGAATATTGGGGACCCTCTTGTGACTACAGGCTTCAGCAGGGCTCAGGCAGCTCAGGATGATGAACAACCAGCTTTCCTCTGTCCAGGCCTTTGTACAAGTGAATCCTGAGGGAAAAGGGTGATTCTTAGGTCGTGAATAGTATAAAATAGAACATGTTTGCTTCCTCCCTCTACATAATCTCTAAAAAACCACACAGCCCTTGGAAGAGGACAGACGTTACTGGTTTGATACAGAGCCATCATAAGTAGACCCAGAAAGCATCATCTCCCTGGTGTGGAAAGCAACAATTTTAAACCATCAGATACGAAATGAGGTCTCCGCCAAGTAGACCTCAAACCGCAAATTCTAAAGTGGTGTCAATTTTAATGGAAAATAAATAAATTGCTTCCAAGAAGATGCTGCTCATCCCTTGAACAGTTGTAGTTTATTACAGATATTAAAGGATATAAGTTTCTTAAGCCTCTATTTCCAAACACAGAGTTTAAGTATCATAAAAGCACAAGTGTTTCTCTTCTTAATTTAAGTGAGCTCTGACCCAACCTGCTTTGACATATAATAAAAAACATTCAAAGACAAATACTCAGATGATGGTATAAATATAGAACACTATCCTCTTATTTTAGACAGTATTTTCCTTTTACATAGGTTCCAACATATCAAAGAAAATAAATATGTATGTATCCATTTAAGCATTCAGAATTGCCTGCCCAGCATGTCCTCTATTTGACCCATTTCTTCTACAGAAGTCCCATATGGAAAGGAGTGGTCCAACTCAAAAACCAACTATCTAAATTCAATTATTCATTCCCGTGATGCGAGAGCAGGAACTCACGAGAACATAAGTCCTAACAGGTAGAGGGCAACACTCAGAAAAATGAAAAGCTCTATGAACAAGTTTAGAGGTTTCCTGGTCTCTGAGTGCAAAACAACCCCTCTTCTAGTCATACGTCAGTTTGAGATGTCCAGAAATGGGTATCTGAGAGTGGCCCACAGCTGTCACCAGAAGTCTCAATTCCAGCTATTACATATACTCTCAGAAATGCCTGATTCATCCGCTTGGCTAGCACAGACTTGCTCTTGGATATAGACTGCTATATGGAAAGGTTGTGATGTCTGAAATCACAGCACTCTTGCCCTAATTCTTTCCCCAGAAGACATTTCTTTTGCTCGCTGTCCTGGAACATTTTTCCTGGGGAGATCTATAAGCCAAGGATGACAGGTCATAGCATATCCATGTGAATGGGTAATTGAACACTGTTTAGGAGAAAACTGTCATTACCTATCATGGCTTAATCTTGATGTAAATCAAAGAAACTACCCTCCACTTAAAACACTCACACACAATTATTTTTCCTTTTCTTCTCAGCAAGTATCATATACTAATCTGGGACAGGAGATATATATAGAGTGGCTGAGCTCTTGTTCGAGAAAAATCATTACAAAGAAGTGGACATTTCTTTCAAATATTCTTAAACATAGGAGGAAAATATCCAATTGCATTGACAGTCAAAAATATGAATCGAAACTATAAGAGATCGTAAAGAGAAACAACAAAAGACCATTTTTGATGTAGCATGAATTGGCAAAGTTTAGAAAGGTAATACTATCCTTGGGGCAAATATATATTGGGTATTTTGGCTATATGTGCCAAAAACTTTACAATACTCATAACCTCTGACTCAGTAATTCTGCCTAGGGGTATTTATTTTAAAGAAATAATAAGATTCATAAAGATTTATAAATACAAATGTTCGTCTCAAAGGTTATTATACTATAAAAATGATTCTATTTTTTACAGAAAATAAAACCTAATAGTCCAACAATAGGGATTTACTTAAATTGTGGTACATCCATGAGAGAATACTACATAGCTATTTTTTTAAAAGGATACATTCTAGCATATCCAATATCATTCAACAAATCTTTACTAAACAGTTACTAACTGCCAGATTTACATTTGTACACACACATGCATGCGTGTACACACACATACAGAGGAAAAAAACTACAAAGTAATACACTAATGTTATCAACGACTACCTCTGACATAGTGTGATAGAAGTAATTAAAAGTTTCTTCTTTATAATATCTCCAAAATTTTCCAAAATTTCCAAAAGATTACATATTGCTTTTATATGCAGAAGAAATGAATTATAATACCAACAACTGCCACATTTAGTGAGTACTCACTTTATGCCAGATAAGCACTTTTCAGTAATTATCGCATTTAATCCTCACTATAAGCTTATGAGGCTGGGTATTAAGAATATCCCCATTTTGAAACAACAGTAGTGGAGGTCTATCTTCAAAGCCCGTGCCCTTGACCACTCTTAACTATTAAGATACACCACATTTCTCTGAGTTAATTTTCCTGGAACCAAGTTTTCTAAGACACACTATCAGGGGCTGGCCTGGTGGTCGTGTGGTTAAGTTCACACATTCCGCTTTGGCGGCCCAGGGTTTTGCCGATTTGGATCCTGGGCATGGACCTAGCACTACTCATCAAGCCACGCTGAGGTAGCATCCCACATAGCAGAACTAGAACGACCTACAACTAGAATATGCAACTATGTACTGGGGGGCTTTGGGGAGAAGAAGTAAAAAAAAAAAATGAAGCACTATTACATCCAGTGTATCTGGAAAGAGAAAAGCAGCAAATAAAGAGTCTGGAGTTACTCTATGATAAAAGGACAAGGAATTAAAGTCTTTATGATTCTATTTATAGCCTGAATTTTGGTAGCCTGCTATTCCTATAAGCCCACGACAAGACTGACGTTTGCTATCTAAATTCATCAAGCAACTCAGAGGAGTGGGGTAGGAATCTCTAGAGTACAGAGTCTCTATGCACTTAGTTCTCTTGTAATGTCACGTGTAATTGATGCTAAATAAATAGCACCTGGTGGCAATGATGATAAAGCAAACTTCAGTAACAAAAACCATAGTTCACTTGAGTTTTGCTAAAACTGGAAAATGTCAACGATCCGGAGGATTTGATAAAGCCTCAGGCAGTGACAGCCCAGTCAGCGTGCACTCAGCAGATCTCTCAGGCCTCTAAGTTTGGGGAAAGAACATATTTTCACATGGATGAACCATTCTTGGACATTTAAAATATATATATACTAGGGACTATCACACATATTTTAAAGGAGGCATTCACACCTTTAAAAAAAATCTAAACATTGATCTTTCAATGAATGTTTAAGAAAAACCTTTCAAAATACATTTGTATGGAACATGAAAACATGAATGCATAAAGATACACGCACCCCTATGTACATCGCAGCATTATTCACAAAAGCCAAGACTTGGAAGCAACCTAGGTGCCCATCAAGGGACAAATGGATAAAGAAGATGTGGTATATATACACAATGGAATGCTACTCAGCCATAAGAAATCCGGCCATTTGTGACAACCTGGATGGACCTCGAGGGTATTATGCTAAGTGAAATAAGTCAGAAGGAGAAAGTCAAATACCATATGATCTCATTCATAAGTAGAAGACAAAAATAACGACAAACAAACACAGAGAAACAGACTGGATTGGTGATTACCAGAGGTGGAGTGGGGAGGGAGAAGGGAGAAAGGGGTGATCAGGTACATGTGTGTGGTAATGGATTGTAATCAGTCTTTGGGTGCTAAACATGACATAATCTACACAGAAAATGAAATATATAATGAAGTACAACTGAAATTTATATCATGTTATAAACCAATGTTTACCACAATTAAAAAAAAGTAAAAATAAATACATTTGTGTGAAGTAAACATGTGTCCTTTCATTAAATATGTGCCTTTTCATTAAAAAAATAAAGCATTCCCTGTTTCTTGTACTGAGATCATAGCATGATAAAATGAATCATTTCCCATTAATTTTTGCTTTTTTCCACTGCTACTGTAGTCAAATTAGATCAACCATGCAGTAAGCCCGTCAACTATTTTGCAATAACTCATTACTTTAACTGGAAAAATTCAAATGGCCAAATTGGGCTTTACAGATAAAACCTGTCTTAAATATATCAGACGGTATTTATTAAATACCCACACAATTTGGAACTTACTGGAAACTAATCAGGTAAAATTGATGTGGTTGCTGCCTTTTATGAGGAAATGAGATTCTGCAGTATATTGGTGACTAACTTTGAGAGAAAGAGGGCAAGATCTGAATTTCCTTATCAAACTCAACAAAGATTTAATTTATGTAACTATGGTGTGAGATACGTGGCTGGTCAGGCTTAATCAAAAGGAGGAGACCATGACCTGAATGGATGAGGAGATGCTCAGATCCAGTAGAAAGAGCAGAGATGCCCATGGTGGATGTTAGTAATCTAGGATTTCCGCAGGATAGATCTGGTTTTACTCTACCTTCTAGAGGGGATGCAAAGAACTTCTTACATATATTACAAAGTAAATGATCAGATAAGTAACAGCAAGTTGGAAAAAAAAGAGAGAGACTGTGCAGCATGCTGAAGTTCAAGGCCAAAAGAAATCTGATGATTCAAATAAATGTAAATATTGATGGGAAAATATTAACAACTTACCTTTTAACCAAAATGATTACACAGAGTCTAGCAAATTAAAAAATGGGATCATCACTAACAAATTTAGTAAGTACCCTTCCTTTGAATAGAGAAGGGAGAAAACTAAAGGACTGGACACAGTGAGCAAACAAGACAAAAAAAGTTCCTACATATATTGCCTGTTATTGGGCAAGAAAAAATAGATGTGAAATTATTATTTTTAAAAATTTCATTAAAAAGCAATTATCAAGGGGCTGGCCCCGTGGCCGAGTGGTTAAGTTCACGCACTCCGCTGCAGGCGGCCCAGTGTTTCGTTGGTTCGAATCCTGGGTGCGGACATGGCACTGCTCATCAAACCACGCTGAGGCGGCATCCCACATGCCACAACTAGAAGGACCCACAACGAAGAATATACAACTATGTACCGGAGGGCTTTGGGGAGAAAAAGGAAAAATAAAATCTTAAAAAAAAAAAAAAAAAAAGCAATTATCAAACAAGTGCTATGGAAAGTAACTATGCTAGACATCATGAAGGTTACGAAGATGAGACAGACTTATCACAAAGCTATCATGATTTATATATCCTTAAACAACAAAAGGTAGCCCCTAAAGATCTGGGTAATTTTTCATAGCTTACATATTACATGCGTATGCTATAGACTGTGGTAAAAAAAAAAAAAAATCGCCCATGCTTATCCATTTGCAAAGCAAAAAACAAGATTATTGAGAAAACTGGGGAGGGAGGGGGAGAAGGAGAGGACCTAAATTCTTCTCTAAGGGCAAAATGATGAATATTTTCCAACTAGATTTTTTTTAAGTCAAAAGGCATGTTAATCATTTTTTTTGAATGTGGTCTTTCTCCCTTTTTCTCTAGAAAGGAAATATCTTTTTCCAAACCCTATATCCTGTAACCTTTTTTTCCTAAAAGTTTAAAGAATATCATGTGGCCCATATTGGCTTAAATGATCAGTCCCCACCATTTAACCTAAACTCAGATGATCTGGAGACGATTATCTCAAAAGAAGATTTTTGTATAAAAATGTCAAAGAGCACTTCCTACAAAATATTTCAAAGAACACAACTAAAAGCATGTCAGTGTCCTAAAATTCATATGGAATCTCAAGGGACCCTGGACAGCCAAAACAATCTTGAAAAAGAAGAACAAAGTTGAAGGTTTCACAATTTCAGATTTCAAAACTTACTACAAAGCTACAGTAACCAAAACAGTGTGGTACTGGCATAAGGACAGATACACAGACCAATGGACTAGAATAGAGAGACCAGAAATAAACCTTCACATATATGGCAAAATGATTCACAAGAAGGGTGCCAAGACCATTCAACAGGAAAAGGACAGTCTTTACAACAAATGGCACTAAGATATTTACATGCAAAAGAATGACGCTGGATCCTTACTTTACACCATACACAAAAAATAATTCAAAATGGATCAAAGATCTAAACATAAGAGCTAAAACTATAAAACTTTTAGAAGAAAACATAGTGGAAAAGCTCCATGACATTGGATTTGGCAATGATTTCTTGGATACGACACCAAAAGTGCATGCAGTAAAAGCAAAAATAGATAAATTTGACTTCATCAAAATTAAAAACTTTTGTGCATGAAAGGACACTATCAAGAGAATGAAAAGGTAACCCACAGAATGGGAGAAAACATTTGCAAATCACATCTGATAAGGGATTAATATTCAGAACATATAAAGAACTCCTACAACAACAAAAAACAACCCAATTAAAAAATGGAAAAAGGACTTGAATAGACATTTCTCTCAAGAAAATAAACAGATGGCCAATAAGCACATGAAAACATGCTCAGCAACACTAATCATAAGGGAAATGCAAATCAAAACCACAATGAGATACCACTTTACACCATTAGAATGGCTATCATTTAAAAATCAGAAAATAAAAACTGGTAGCAAGAATATAGAGAAATTGGAAACTTTGTACATTGATAGTGGGAATGTAAAACAGAGTGGCCACTGTGAAAAATGGTAGGGGAGTTCCTCAAAAAATTAAACGTAGAATTACCATATGATCCAACAGTTCCACTTCTGGGTATATAACCAAAAGAATTGAAATCAGTGACTTGGAAAGATATTTGTATACCTATGTTCATAGCAGCATTATTCAAAATAGCCAAAAGATGAAAACAACCCAAATCTCCATCAACAGATGAATGGATAAACAAAATGTGGTGTATATATACCGTGGAATATTATTCTGTCTTAAAAAGGAAGGAAATTCTGATGCATGCTACAACATGGATGAACTTGAGGGCATTATGCTAAGTGAAATAAGCCAATCACAAAAAGAAAATGCTGTACAATTCCACTTATATAAGGTACTTAGAGTAGTCAAAATCATAGAGACGGAAAGTGCAATGGTGGTTGCCAGGGCTGTGGGGCAGGAAAGAATAGGGAGTTATTGTTTAATGAGTATACAGTTTCAGTTCTGCAAGATGAGAATAATTATACAGATGGATGGTAGTGATGGTGTAAACAGTATGAATGTATTTAATGCAACTGTACACTTAAAATTGGTTAAGATGGTAAATTTTATGTTTTGTGTATTTTCGCAAAATTTTAATAACTGGAAAAAAGAGTTAGTGGGAGAGGTCCAATAGGCAGTGGCCTATTCAGATCTGGGGCTCAAGAAAGAAGACAGGACAAGAGATAGACATTTAGGAGTCTTCTGACATAGGACTATTATTTTGTACCACTGCCTGGTACGCTTATTATTTCTGTACTTGTCTCATTCTCCATAATAGATTGTAAATCCTTAAAGGGCAAAGGAAAGAATGCCTTACTCAGCTATTTGTCCCATGCGGCATTAGCACATCATCACTAACAGAATAGGTGTTCAATAATTATTTTTAAAAACTGAATTGAATCTGAGCACTAAGACAGAGAACTTTCAGTCTTTCTCCATCTGGTCTACCTAAACCTGAAATTTACAGATTTCTTCTAAATCCTGGCTCATCATTTTGGCTCATTTGTAAACGGAAGGTCAGAGGTTTGTAGCTGGACCACAATGTTTATATTTCAGAATCCATTTTACTATATGGACATCATCCAGTAAAAAGAGCAAGCCAGAACTTTCCCTTTTTTTCGTTCACTCAGCTCCAGACTCTCCTTGTATACCCAGTTCCTCCTGAGAATCCTGGCACAGAGTTTTACAGCCAAAAATAAGGCACAAGGTCAAGCAGTGCTTCCTACGCAGGGAGGATATTCCCTCCCTTCTTTTTGGAAACACTTCAACTAACCCTGTTTTAGTTTGGCTGCTTTGGCTCATTTCAAAAATATTTCATTATACTCCATAGCCCTTCCCTTGATGCCCTAGTTAATTAAGTTTACATAATTTCCTACTGATTAGTTTTGAACAGCTTGCTCCGGATTTTCTCTCCTTTAATTTTCTGGCTTTACTGACTGCTCAAAATCCTCAGCTATGAACTTGGGAAAGTACGTGTTACCATGAAGTTCACTGTTCTACACAACGAAAAGCCAATCAGCACTGTGATTCTTTAAGAGATCGGAGATCGTCTGTTCCAGGAAACAAAGAGACTGTTAGGTGGAATCCAGCAACAAGCCAGTAATAATAAACACAAAGAAATCACTAGTTATATTCTTTCACATGCAAAAATTAACTGCAGTCTATTCCTGTACTTTTAATACGTTTCACATTTACTGAGATCCTTTAAGATTCTTTCTCTTTTCTTAGGAACTCAGAGGATTAATAAAAAAATTATCAGTATGTTTAAAAATTATTGCTCAAGCTGATTTGTATCCCTCCTCAAATAATATTCTGAACTGACATTTTGTCTGTGTTTTGTGCCATAAATGAATGGCTTAAAAAGCAGTGAAAAATCCATTAATTTTGGCCATCTTTGTGGCTGATGTAAATTACTGCACAACCAATGCAAGTTTCTAATAATGAATATGGTCAAAATTAATGGGTCAGCTGTGCCACAATCTGGTCCATCTGCTGCATATATACAGCCTCAGAGGACAATGAGGAAGGAAAGCGAACCCAAAACGTCAACACTAATATCCTAAGGCCTTTCATGATCCAAGAAACAGCAATAAGCTTTGAAATTACTCTGAAAACTGCTTTTCCCATGAAGTTTTTCATTTTCTTGGTACGTGGGGGATAATAAAGCAATTTATTTTCATAAATAGTTATTCTTAAGACTGATCAAAGTTTCACGCAATGTTTTTCTTGCTTACGTTAACTCTATAAAACAAACTCAAGGGCCCCCTTCCTCCACCAGCCCACAGTAGAACACAGACAAGAAAAGTGAGTTTCAAGGTTGTAGCACATCTCCTTCAAGTACACTCTATCCACTAATCAAGAATAAAGTCTGCAATGGCAAAACTAAACAATGTATTTTTAAAAAGTACTCTCAGGTGACTTTTCTGGTGGTAAGATCCCCTCCTTCCCAGACACTGAACTATGCTAGGTCAGCCAAGATTTTTGCTATGTGACAATTATTCCCACTCCCTGGAGGGACCAGTGCTTTATCTCTGCTGATTTTGTCCATAATTGACAACCAAATGTGCTGACTTTTCAGACACATGCTTTCTACAACTCTCATTCTCATGTTGTTTTATTTCTGTTGAAGACTATCTCGTTTGATATGCTAAGAAACACTATGAGATGAGAGTTTAAAATTTGTTTTAAAAAATCAGTTTCCATATACAGTCTGCAGATTTTTTTCTTTACCCAGACATATATAATCAATTCCTGAAAGCATGGCTGAAGGTCATATTATGCAGTAATGAGATGTCAAGCAAAGGAATACATACATTTCAATTTACAAGCTGGAGGAAAAAAATTCATAGGCTTGGGAATGAAAGATAAGACATGGAACACTGGCTAATTGGCTAATTCACAAGGATAGCCTCTCCTTGGAACAAGCATAATTCCCATTATGATAAGCACTTTGCAGGTGTGCTAAAGGGAGGAGCGATAAAGTCTGGCAATTAAGTTAGTGTTTTCCCCAGTGAATTCTGACTCCAACAATGGTACCAAAGGAGGGTGATGCAATTATGAAACTAAATTTCACAGGATTTTGTGGCTAAAGATACTTTGTCAATGACTCACTGAAAATGCTCATAATTCATGATAGGCTTCTCAAACACTTTCTGATTATGTGTTTTAAGAGACAGATTAAAATCCCCTTCTTTTACCTTTGGGCCTCAGTGGATGTATATAAATATCACCGGATATTTCATGTGATAACAAAACAGTGAAAAGAGAACTGGAGATATGCAAATTATCCTAATACTCTCTTCGGGATGCTATGGGGAAAAGTATGATGTGCAATCCCACAGAGAAGAGAAGGGAATCAAGATGCCCCCACTACCTGAAGCAGCATCCATTTGACTGAAGAAAATTTATTTGATAAACTCCTCTTAAAATATTCAAAACAATGATCAAGATTAGATTTCATTTCTCATGCCAGTCTTACACGGTTACTAATTGTTTTAATATTTTTATGCTATGTGCCTAAATTTTGGTGTCAGACTTGTGCTGTCCATCCACAGTCTGGCACATCTATGTCCAACCTGATCATCTCTATGGTCCTGCACAGGCCTCACTACTGGCTGACATGCTCTTAACTGAGCTTCAGCTGAGCCCAGGATTTTTTTCCCACTGCTTTTATGTCATTGTTCTTGAATGCTTTACTGTTTTTACTGTTATTGATGTTAGAAGTCTTGAATGTTTTGCTGTTTAGTGCATTTATCGTTTGTGTTAAACATTCAAGACACTGAGATAAAGGTGAATCTGGAATAAAACAAGATCAGTGGGATCAAACTATGAAAATAACAGAACATTCAAAAACAATGATAAAGGCAAAGAAAGAAAAGACATAAAGACATCGAACACAGTTTAAAAGGCCATACTGTGTCAAATCAATGGTTCATTCAGTTCAATATTTTCTCTCTGACAGCGGCACCTGGGTAAGTTTTGTGGTAAAGCTTCCCATTCATGCTCTTTGATCTCATCCTCAAAAGATCAGAAAGACATCCTAAACATATCTAGCTTTCATTAATAATACATTAAGGATCTAGTCTTACATCTGTCAGTATTTCTATCCAGTAAGTTATTTGTATTTTCTCTTCATTGTTAAAATGAATAATCCTTTGTTTTAAAACAACGTTATAGCTTCTAGTCCAGACTCTGCCAGTAACTGGCTATTTGACCTTGGGCAAAATGAATAACCTCTGTGTCTGTGTCCTTGTCTGTATAATGAGGGCCAATAGACAAAGAGATCAATAAGGTTCCTCACTGCCCTAAAATTTTATGATTTGGTTACCAAATTTCAAGAGGATGATAATACATCCATTTTTACATTATACATACCCATTGTTTTGCAGGCTGTACTTAACTTCTTCCACCTTTGTTTTCTCAGACTTCAAAGAATCAGTTCCTCGCAGTTGAAAGGGACCTCAAAAATCATGTAATACAACCTACAGGACACCTGAATCACGATTACATTATTCCCCACTAGCAGGCATCTTGCTCCCGTGTGGATACTATTGTTGATGGAGAATTTTCTGAATTCCCAAGGCAGCCCAATTCATTTTCAACTAACTCCGTCAGAAATTACTCTGATATGAATTCAGATATAAATGTTGAAATAAATCTATCTCCTTGCAACCTCATGGTTCTTCCCTCTGGGGCAAGGCAGCACAGACCTAAACCTTTTTTCTACATGATCCACATGATAGATCTTCTAATATTAGAAGAAGCTGTCACATGCCTATAAGTCTTCTCTTTTCTCCACGCTAATCACCCTTTAGCCTTTATTCCTATATTATAATGTTTAATCCTTTCGTTGGCTGCTTTTCTCTGAACAAACTCCAGCTTGACAGTGCCTGTCTTAGAGTACATCATCCCAAATGGAAACTAACATTTTAGGCATGGGATAGTTAAGTGTAAGGATAGAAGGATTATATCCTTCCTTGCTCAAAAATCTATTTGGAGGGGGCCAGCCTGGTGGTATAGGGGTTAAGTTCATGTGCTCCACTTCAGTGGCCCAGAGTTTGCAGGTTCGGATCCCAGGCGTGGACCTAACACTGCTCATCAAGCCACGCTGTGGCAGCATCCCACATGAAATAGAGGAAGACTGACACAGATGTTAGCTCAGTGACAATCTTCCTCAAGCAAAAAAGAGGAAGATTGGCAATGGATGTTACTCACAGCCAATCTTCCTCACAAACAAACAAACAAAAGAATCTATTTGGATGTTTCTAGTAACACAATTAAGATCACAAAACTTATTAATAACTTTTAATATTTTTAACGCATTACTATTCAGCCATATTTTCTCTATTCTATATTTGTAGTTGGATATAGATGGCAGCTGAGCAGCTCAAGGGGGATGGCCACTACAGGTGTTAGGAGACACACCACTTATTAGCTGTGTGACTTTGGGCAAACAACTCCAATTTCCTGTGCCCCAGTTTTCTCATTTCCAAAATGGAGAGGAGAACAATTCTTCTAAATCTCTAAGATATTATAAAGATAAATGAGCAGATGTAAATATTATTTTCTTAAGTTAAAAGCACTAAGGAAAAACATGCTGGCAGTCCCTCAAATAGTTAAGCATGGAGGTACCATATCACCCAGCAATTCCACTCATAGGTATATACTCAAGAGAAATGAAAACCTATGTCCACACAAAAACTTGTACACAATGTTCACAGCAGCATTATTCATAATAACCGAAAAGCAGAATCAATTTAAATAGCCATCAACTGATGAATAGACAAGCAAAATGTGGGATATCCATACAACAGAATATTATTCAGCCATAAAAATGAATTAAGTACTAATATAAGCTATGACATGGATGAGTCTTACAAACATTATGCTAAGGAAAAGAAGCCAGACACAAAAGGCCATATATTGTATAACTCCATTTACATGAAATGTCTATAATAGGCAAATCCACAGAGACAGAAAGAAGATTAGTGGTTGCCAGGCTGAGGGAAGAGGAGAATGGGAAGTGACTGGAAATGGGTACAAGGTTTCTTTTAGGGGAAATAAAAATGTTCAAAAATTGTGCACATAAATTGATGGCTGCACAACTCAGTGAATATACTAAAATCTCATTAATTGTACATTTTAAGTAGGTGAATTATATGGTATGTGTTATATATTTCAATAAAGCTGTTTTTTAAAAAGAATTATAGAACTGTAAAACATTATTTTAATTATGTCTCTATTGAATAACTGACAGCAACTTTAAGAATACTTTGCTGAGTTATAAAACTCAGAGACCATCATTCCCATGGGAATTACATTTATAATTCTGCTAAAGGATTGTGACTACAGTACACAGTCTAGAGAAGCAGCATGGTCAAACCACATCCTGGGGTTGGGATACATAAACGCTTGTGATCTGACCACAAAGGGATTTAACCATGGAAGTCTAATTTGGCCACCAGAAGTGTTCCCATACATACAAACTCCATTCAGCAGCTGGCATTTATATAGATTCTTTATTTAACACCTGCAGCCATTAGTTTGTTGTGAATTTTTAAAAGTGAACAAGGGGCCGGACCCATGGCCAAGTGGTTAAGCTCACATGCTCTGCTTCAGTGGTCTAGGGTTTGGCCTAGGTTCGGATCCTGAGCACAGACATGGCACTGCTCATCAGGCCATGAGGAGGTGGCATCCCACATGGCAGAGGCAGAAGGACCTACAACTAGAATATATAACTATGTACTGGGGGGCTTTGGGGAGAAGATGGAGGGGAAAAATCTTTAAAAAAAATCTTTAAAAAATGTGAATCTTTAAAAAAAAAAGTGAACAAGTATTCCAAATAAACATTGTGGAGGAGTGAAGTCATCAACATGGCGGCGTGAGCTCACCCAGGACTCTCTCCCCTCCAAAGCACAACCAAAAAGAGCAACTGCTTTCCAACCAAAAAAACAATCCTAATAACAGAAATTATCAGATACCCACAGCAGCCAAATGACGGAAGGCATAGAGGCTGAAGCTGACCTCGGAGGAGCTGGAATCAGGTAGGAGAGAACTTCGCTCCCTCCCCTAGAGACTGGGGTCGCTGCGGTGGTTGCAGGAAGGAGCCGGGGAGGGGCCGTGCATCTGGGGATCATCCAGGACTCCCACCTCCCCAGCAGCGGAAACCCTCTAACAGGGGAAAGCTTTCGCTTGGGGGAGCCCCAGCAAGCCAGGGCCCCAGGAGAGCACAAAGTGAGAGTTGATCCAATACAGGCTGGCGCGAGTGAAAATGCCCCTCCTCCCCCAACCCACGGTGGGTGCCCCTATCTTGGCTGAAGGTGCAGGGCTCAGAACACGCAGCTCTTGACCCCCATCTAGTGGCAACAGGCTGTAACTGCAGCCGAATAATAGCATGATGCGCAAAAACCACTCCTCTACCATCCAGCAACTTATAAAAGCTCCAGTCCAAAAGGAGAACAACAAAAACACAGAAGTTGGTTCTGAGGGCTTGGAAATGGGTAAACTAAGTGAAGAGGAGTTCTAAATAGCTATCCTCAAAATATTCAATGAGGTAAAGGGAAATAGAGAGAAACAAGTCAACGAGTTCTGGAGTTACTTCAAAAAGAGATTGACATTATAAAGAAGAATCAATTAGAAATACTAGAGATGAAAAATACAATGGATCAGATAAAACAGAATACAGATTCCCTGAATGCCCGTGTAGACACCATAGAGGAGCAAAGTAGCATAATCGAAGATAGGCTGAATGGCTCCAGACAGAGGAAGAAAGAGAACTAAGAATTTAAAAAACTGAAGAAAATCTCAGAGAAATAGCTGACTCTATGAGAAAATGCAACTTAAGAATCATCAGAATTCCTGAGGGTGTGGAAAAGGAAAATGGAGCAGAAAGTGTGCTCAACGAAATAATAGAAGAGAACTTCCTAAATCTAGGGATTGAGAGAGAAATGTGTGTGGAGGAAGCTTTCAGATCTCCTATATTTGTCAATGTAAAAAGACCTACTGCAAGGCACATAGTAGTAAAAATGGCAAAAATGAAGGATAAAGAAAGAATACTCAGGGCAGCAAGGCAGAAGAAAATAACCTACAAAGGAACCACCATCAGACTTTCAGCGGATTTCTCTACAGAAACCTTACAAGCTAGGAAAGATTGGAGTGACATATTCAAAACTTTAAAGGATAAAAATCTTCAGCCAAGAATACTCTGTCCAGCAAAAATATCCTTCAGATATGAGGGAGAAATTAAATCTTTTCCAGACAAACAAAAGCTGAGGGACTCCGTAGTCACACGACCTCCACTACAAGATATCCTCACGAAGTGTCTCATACCTGAAAAAAGAAAAAAAAGGGAGTAAGGGGTCACAAAACACACAGTAGGGAGACAAACAGATAGAATCTGAATAGGATAGCAAATATTCAACTATAGCATTAGGATAAAGGGAAGGAAATCACCAAAGCAAAGACAATCTTATCACTCTAACCACAAACTCACAACACAAGTTGGAATAAGAGATGAAAATGATAATTTAGGAGGGGAGGAGGAAAGGGACTGAAACAGTCTAGGCTAAGGAAGTAAGAGACCACCAGAAAATGAACTATGTTATACACGAGATTCTGAATACAAACTTCAGGGTAACCACTAAACTAAAAAACAGAACAGAGACACAAAACATAAATAAGGAAAAATCTAAGGAACCCAGGATAAGAAATTGCAGAAGTCAATGGGTAGGCTAAAACACACAGGACGAGAAACAAAGGAAACACAGGAAAACTGGAAAACGAGCAACAGAATGACAGCATTAAGCCCTCATGCATCAATACTCACCCTCAATGTAAACAGATTGAACTCTCCAATAACAAGACACAGAGTGGCAAAATGGATTAAAGAACAAGATCCAACAATTTGCTGCCTCCAGGAAACACACCTCACCTCCAAGGACAAACACAGGCTCAGACTGAAGGGGTGAAAGACAATACTCCAAGCTAATAGCAAACAAAAGAAAGCAGGTGTCGCAATACTTATATCAGACAAAACAGATTTCAAGACAAGGCAGGTAAAGAGAGACATAGAGGGCCAATATATAATGATCAAAGGGACACTTCATCAAGAAGAAATAATGCTTATAAATACCTATGCACCCAACACAGGAGCACCAAAGTTCATAAAGCAACTATTAACAAACCTAAAAGAAGATATCAAAAATAACACAATAATACTAGGGGACCTCAACACCCCACTCACATCAATGGACAGATCATCCAGACAGAAAATCAACAAAGAAACCCAGTGGAGCTAAATGAAAAGCTAAAACAGTTGGACTTAATAGACATATATAGAACACTTCATCCAAAAACAGCAGAATACACATTCTTCTCAAGCGTGCATGGAACATTCTCAAGGATAGACCATATGTTGGGAAACAAGGCAAGCCTCTACAAATTTCAAAAAAAAGAAATAATAACAAGCATCTTCTCTGATCATAATGCTGTAAAGCTAGAAATCAATTAGAGAAAAAAGCTGAGAAAGGCACAAGGATTTGGAGACTAAACAATACACTATTGAACAAGCAATGGATCACTGAAGAAATTAAGGAAGAAATCAAAAAATACCTGGAGGGAAATGAAAATGATATCATGCCATACCAACTCATATGGGATGCAGCAAAAGCTGTATTAAGAGGAAAATTCATCGCAATTCAGGCACATCTTAACAAACAAGAAAAATCCCAAATCAGCAATCTTAAACTACACCTAACTGAATTAGAGAAAGAAGAACAAACAAAGCCCAAAGTCAGCAGAGGGAGAGAAATAATAAAAATCAGAGCAGAAATGAATACTTTTGAAACAAAAAAGGCAGTAGAAATTATCAAAGAAACAGCGCTGGTTCTTTGAGAAGATAAATAAAATCGACAAACCCCTAGCCAGACTTACAAAGAAAAAAAGAGAGAAAGCTCAAATAAACAAAATCAGAAATGAAAGAGGAGAAATAACAACAGACTCTGCAGAAATACAACGGATTACAAGAGAATACTACGAAAAACTATATGCCAACCAAATGGATAACCTAGAGGAAATGGATAAATTCTTGGACTCCTACAACCTCCTAAAGCTCACTCAAGAAGCAGCAGACAATTTGAACAGACCAATCACAAGGAAAGAGATTGAAACAGCAATCAAAAGCATCCCAAAGAATAAAACCCCAGGATCAGATGGCTTTCCTGGGGAATTCTAACAAACTTTCAGAGAGGATTTAATACCTATCCTTTTTAAGCTATTCTAAAAAATTAGGGAGAATGGAACACTTCCTAACACATTCTATGAGGCCAACATCACGCTGATACCAAAACCTGACAAGGACAGCACGAAAAAGGAGAACTACAGGCCAATATCACTGATGAACATAGATGCAAAAATTCTCAACAAAGTTTTGGCAACCCGAATACAGCAATTCATCAAAAGGATCATACATCATGATCAGGTGGGATTCATACCAGGGACACAGGGATGGTTCAACATCTGCAAATCGATCAACGTGATACACCACATCAACAAACTGGGGAATAAAAATCACAGGATCACCTCAATAGATGCAGAGAAAGCACTGGACAAGATCCAACAGCCATTTATGATAAAAAGTCTGAACAAAATGGGCATAGAAGGGAACTACCTCAACATAATAAAGGCCATATATGACAAACCCACAGCCAACATCATTCTCAATGGGCAAAAACTGAGCGCCATCCCCCTGAGAACAGGAACAAGACAAGGATGCCCTCTCTCACCACTCTCATTTAATATAGTTCTGGAGGTCCTGGCTAGAGCAATCAGGCAAGAAAAAGGAATCCAAATTGGGAGGAAGAAGTGAAACTCTCGCTGTTTGCAGACGACATGATCTTACATATAGAAAATCCCAAAGAATCCATTGGAAAACTTTTAGAAGTAATCAACAACTACAGCAAAGTTGCAGGGTATGAAATCAATTTACATAAATCAGTAGCATTTCTATACTCTAATAATGAACTAACAGAAAAAACTCAAGAACACAATACCATTCACAATCGCAGCAAAAAGAATAAAATACCTTAGGGTGAATTTAACTAAGGAAGTGAAAGACCTATACAATGAAAATTACAAGGCTTTTCTGAAAGAAATGGATGATGACATAAGGAGATGGAAAGACATTCCATGTACATGGATTGGAAGAATAAGCATAGTTAAAATGTCCATTCTACCTAAAGCAATCTACAGATTCAACACCATCCCAATCAGAATCCCAATGACATTCTTTGTAGAAATAGAACAAAGAATCCTAAAATTCATATGGGGCAACAAAAGACCCCAAATTGCTAAAGCAATCCTGAGAAAAAAGAACACAGCTGGAGGCATCACTATCCCTGACTTCAAAACATACTACAAAGCTACAGTAATCAAAACAGCATGGTACTGGTACAAAAACAGATGCACAGATCAATGGAACAGAATTGAAAGCCCAGAAATAAAACCACACATCTATGGACAGCTAATCTTCGACAAAGGAGCTGAGGGCATACAATGGAGAAAAGAGTCTTTTCAACAAATGGTGCTGGGAAAACTGGAAAGCCAGATATAAAACAATGAAAACTGACCATTCTTTTTCACTATTCACCAAAATAAACTCAAAATGGATCAAAGACCTAAAGGTGAGACCTGAAACCATAAGGCTTCTAGAAGAAAATGTAGGCAGTGCACTCTTTGACATCAGTATTAAAAGGATCTTTTTGGACACCATGTCTTCTCAGAGAAGGGAAACAATAGAAAGAATAAACAAATCGGACTTCATCAGACTAAAGAGCTTCTTCAAGGCAAGGGAAAACAGAATTGAAACAAAAAAACAACCCACTAACTGGGAAAAAATATTGGCAAGTCATACATCTGACAAAGGCTTAATATCCATAATATATAAAGAACTCACACAACTCAACAACAAAAAATTAAACAACCCGATCAAAAAATGGGCAGGAAACATGAACAGACATTTCTCCAAAGAAGATATACGGATGGCCAATAGGCACATGAAGAGATGTTCATCATCGCTGATCATCAGGGAAATGCAAATCAAAACTACACTAAGATATCACCTTACACCCATTAGAATGACAAAAATATCTAAAACTAATAGTAACAAATGTTGGAGAGGTTGTGGAGAAAAAGGAACCCTCATACACTGCTGGTCAGAATGCAAACTGGTGCAGCCACTATGGAAAACACTATGGAGATTCCTCAAAAAATTAAAAATAGAACTACCATACGACCCAGCTATCCCACTACTGGGTATCTATCCAGAAAGCTTGAAGTCAGCAATTCCAAAAGTCCCATGAACCCCAATGTTCATTGCAGCATTATTTACAATAGCCAAGATGTGGAAGCAACCTAAGTGCCCATCAACTGATGATTGGATAAAGAAGATGTGGTGTATATATATATACAATGGAATACTACTCAGCCATAAAAAAGAACAAACTCGTCCCATTTGTGACAACATGGATGGACCTTGAGGGAATGATGTTAAGTGAAATAAGCCAGATAGAGAAGGACAATCTCTGTATGACTCCACTCATATGAGGAATTTAAACCTGTGGACAAAGAGAACAGATTAGTGGCTACCAGGGGAAAGGTAGGGTGGGGGTTGGGCACAAAGGGTGAAGGGTTGCACCTATAACACAACTGACAGACAATAATATACAACTGAAATTCCACAAGATTGTAACCTATCATTAACTCAATAAAAAATTAAAAAAAAAAAACAAATAAACATTGTGGCCTAGAGAATATTAATTCATTAAACAGTTATTATATAAGCACTATGTCCCAGACCCTAGGACTATAAAGATAAATTGAACCCAGTTCTAGCCCCAGAGGAGTTTTGTATGAGAGGCAAAGGGGAAAGAAAAGAGATGACAGCAAAACTATAAAAAAGACTTTTCGGGCCACCCCAGTGGCACAGCGGTTAAGTGCACACATTCCGCTTCTTGGCAGCCTGGGGTTCGCTGGTTCAGATGCCGGGTACAGACATGGCACTGCTTGGCATGCCATGCTGCGGTAGGCGTCCCACATATAAAGTAGAGGAAGATGGGCACGGATGTTAGCTCAGGGCCAGGCTTCCTCAGCAAAAAGAGGAGGATTGGCAGCAGTTAGCTCAGGGCTAATCTTCCTCAAAATTTCTGTTAATATGGTAGGTCCCATAACCTGAAAAGCCTCCCCCTAACAAAACGCAAAGAAACCCAGAATAAAACATAACAAATATACTTTTAAATACATAGCTAAGTTTTCAAGAAAATAAGGGAACTCCTCAGAGGCCAAAATAGAAAATTAAGTAAAAAACAGAAGAGTAAACAAATGACCTAACGCTATGGCAACCCTGTGGAGGGTGGGAGGTAACTGCAGACATTGGTCTGGATAATATAAGGGGCCATATAGGACAGGAGAAGCCAAATAAGAGGGTCTTGAATTAAGCTAGGGAGTCTGGACTTTATCTTGTAGTCCTAGAGCATTTTAAGAGGCCACAAAGCAGTATTTGTCAATTATACCTCAATAAAGCTGGGGGAAGAAAGTAGGAAAGCAACATGAGGAAATTTGCATTTTAGAAAAATTATTATGGCAGCAACAGGGTTAATGGATTTGAGGAAACCAAACTTGAGGAAGAGAGACAGGTTAGAAGACGATTAATGCCAGCTACCATTTATTGAGTCCTTAAATGCCAGCATAAAGTTAAGAGCTTTATAGTATTAGCACACTTAATTACTATAACAACTCTATAGAGAGATTACGCCCCATTTTATCAACAGTGAAACTGAGACAGAGAGGTTAAGTAACTTGCTGAAATCACATACAATTGATTAGGAAAGATATAGTAAGAGTCTGTTGGTTTAAGTGGAAGTTGAGAAAAGAGGTTTAGAAGGTCAAATTGATAGGGCCTGCTGACCAATTAGCTCTAGGAAATAGAGAAACAAAGGTGTTTAAAGTTCTATCTGCTGGTGTTATACAATATCCGTAACACTATAAAACGGATATTGGAGGTTCCTCAATAAGCTAAATATAAAACTACAATTTGACACAGAAGTTCCCCTCGTAGGTTTATACTCAAAGGAACTAAAAACAGGTGTTCAAACAAATACTTGTATGTGAATGCTCACAGCAGCTCTATTCACAAGAGCCAAAATGTGGAAATGACCCAAATGTCTATCAACAGATGAGTGGATAAACAAAATGTGGAATTACATACGATGGAATATTACTCAGCTATAAAAAGGAATGAAATACTCATAGATGCTATAACATGAATGAACTTTGAAAACTTTATGCTACGTGAAAGATGCCAGACACCAAAGGCTACATATTTTATGATTCTATTATATGAAATATCCAGAATAGGTGAATCCACAGAGACAGAAAGCAGATTACTGATTTCCTGGGGCTGCAGGTAGGAGAGAACAGGGAGTAACTGCTGAGTGGACATGGGGTTTCCTTTTGGGGTGATGAAATGTTCTGGAACTAGATGGTGGTAACAGTTGTACAGCATTGTAAATGTACTTAATGCCACTGAATTGTACATTTTAAAATTATTACAATGGTAAATTTTATGTTCTGTGTATTTTACCACAGTTTTTTAAAAGGGGGATTTGCCTATTGATAGAACACTTCCACGTATATTTAAAGGGTAGAACTGATATGACATGAGATATTTAAAGGGTAGAGGTGAGGGAGAAGGATGAGTCCATCAGTAAAAAAGCAATAATTATATCTTTTATGAAACATCTGTATTATGAAAGGGATATTGGCCTTAATAGAGCACCACTATGGAGAAGATTTCCACTCACTGTACAAAATCATCATTCACAGCCTTGATAATACAAGGAGCCACACAGGGTTATGGTTAGAACGAGATCAAGAGCTAGTCCTCACCCTTAATAGGTTTTAAAATCAAGTTGAATAAATAGAATTCACAGAAAGCTCAACAATATACCATATATGAACAATATAAGGTAAAAACTTAAGAGCAGTACAGTCAACATATGCTATGAATTCACAGGTGAAAATAGGACAGGCTCTTTTGAAATGTATAAAATGAAACATTAAGGGACAACTTAGTGCAGTAGTTAAAAGTGTGGGTTTTTAAGCAGAACACAAAGGATTCTTAGGGCAGCGAAAGTACTCTGTATGATACTACAATGGTGGATACATGTCTTTATACAGTTGTCCAAAGCCATAGAATGTGCAACACCAACAGTGAACCCTAAAGTAAACTATGGACTTTGGGTGATAATGATGTATCAACGTAGGTTCATCAATTATAACAAATGTACCACTCTGATGGGAGATGTTGGTAATGGGGGAGGCTATGTATGTGTGGGGGGAGGGGCATATGGGAAATCTCCATACCTTCCACTCTGTTGGACTGTGAGCCTAAAACAGCTCTAAAGAATAAAATCTCTTAATAAAAACAAGTATGAGTTTTGGAACCACACTGAACTTTGGCTCTACAACTTACTACTTGCGTGACCCTGTGTGTTACTTTTCCTCAATTTTCTCATCTGAAAAGTAGGAATAATAGAACCTATCCGTTGTGAGGATTAAATGAGTTAATACATATTTAAAATGCTTTGACTAGTACCTAGGGCACAGAAAGTGCTCAATAAATAATAGTTGCTATCATTGTCGTCGTCATCATCATCCCAGGCATTGAAGGAGGAATAATTTGTATTTAGGAATAAAACTTAGTATCCCAGGCCAGCAATTTTCAAACTTTTCTGAGTGTGCAAATAAAATGAAAACTGGAAGCCCAATATTTAAATGGAGCTTAAGCACAATGGTTTTAACTGAAGTGATTCCTGCATGGTGAGTCACACCATTTGAGAATTCTGTCCTGGACATTACAGAGCACTTACTTAGGGACTCATTCATTATTCAACATTTGGTGAATGTCTATGTGCTAGTTTTTATGCTAGATGCTGAGGGTTTGGAGATGAAAGACGTAGGTCCTCTTCTTGAAGGAAGTTATATTCTAGTTGACAAGACAGGCAAGAACTCAAAAATTTCATAAACAACTTTATTGAGATATAATTCACATACCATACAATTCATACATTTAAAGTATACAATTCAATAGTTTTTAGTGTATTCACAGAGTTGTGCAACCATCACCATAATCAATTTTAGAACATTTTCATCACCCCAAAAAGAAACCCTTTACCCATTAGCAATCACTCCCCACTTCCTTCTAACCCCTTTCCCACCAGCCCTAAGCAACTCCTAATCTGTGTTCTGTCACTGCAGATTTGCCTGTTCTGGACATTTCACATTAATATGTGGTAAGAATTCAACAATTTTAAGGCCATTTCAGGATAATTATAATATTCCTTCACTTAAGTATTTCTTGGTTCAATGTTGGGACTTGAGAGAGAAAAATGATGCCCTGATTCTTCTTCCACAAGTTGATTCCACTTGTGCACCTCTGAGCGGTACCAACAGTTCCGGGTCATCCCTCCTAACTTGCTCTCTTGTTCCTTTTCTCAAAACCATATGTGTCCAGAGGGGTACAGAAGACTGGAGTTAAGAAAGAGGGAAAATGACTCTAACAGCTATCATTTATTCATTCCATATCAAATGCCAAGCACTATGACAGGTACTTTACACGCATAATCTCCTTTAATTGTCACAGCTACTCTGGGAGACAAGAATTACTATTATCTTTGTCTTACAAAAGAGAAACCTAAAGTTTGGAAAGGTTAACTAGCTTGCCTGAAGTCAAATAGCCAGTAACGTCAGAGGTGAGATTTGAACCCTGTTCAGCCTGACTTCAAAGCCCTACCCGCTTAACCATTAAGCTCTATCACTCAAGAGTGGCTTTCTCCTGAACCAGTCAAAGTGGCTTATTTAAGGAATTCCTTACTGTACAAAATAGATGGATACTTGATACTGCTGATATACTTTCATATTAATCCTATTTTTTTATAGATTTACATTAAAAACTCAGAGATGGGATTCTAGAGAAAGTAAAAGCTGGCTGTCTGACATAACAGGAAGAATTAATCAACAAAGGACAGAAAAGTGGTGACTGGGTCTCCAGATCTACCCATATTTCCCACATTTATTTTTGTCTTTAGCACTAATCTACTTCGCTTTGAAATGTTCCTCTGTGGGTCCATTCTTTTACGTAAAATAAGAAAGAAGAACCCGTATACGGAGCTATCACAATGGTTATAACTGTATGTACAACGTAGAACTGACCACTCCTTCTCAATACCAGAAATCCCAGGAGATAAACAGGCATGCTTGCTTGTCCTTTAGAAAGTTGATCACTTCCTAAGAGCCAGCATTTTATTTGGGTGGTTTTCAGAAGTCAGAACAAGCAGAAGGAAAATAACTGGGAAGTAAGGAATAGCAAGAATTGCACTGGAGGATGTCCACGGTGCTAGCAGCCAGGTAAGTCAAGACATCAGAAATGTGTATTATAAGGCTGAAGAGATGTGAAAATAGCTGCTTATGACTGAGGGCCTAATAAAATTTTGTCTTCCACCTTTCCTCCCTTTATCTTAAAGAAAGAACATGGCAAAGACCTCCAACACTGTCCCTTAGTAAAATGTGTGTGTGAGCACACACACACTCATATGTGTGCTCACTTCCATTACTCACTCCACTTGAACTAAATTTGTGATTTAGGGAACTCCTGTTGCAGTCCCCATTTTAACCTTGGCTATTCTGGAGTTCAGGCTAGAGACAGGCTATGGTGATGCCAGGAATCTGAAAATCTGTGGTATAGGTAAATATCAGACCCATGAGGACACAATTTTAAATCTCACTGATGAGCCACAAGGCCATGAGCAAGTTAACTAATCTCTTCGAGCTTCAGAATGCACACCTGTAAAATTACTGAGACGATATAAATAAAATACCTAGTGAGTACTGCTCTCTTTAGATGCCCTATATGTTACCAACTTTAATCATGTATATAAAAGCCAGATTTTGTATTTTGATATTTTAGCATACACAATATTTAGCCACAACAGTCAGCTCAAGATACCTTTTTATCAAATACAAAATGCTGCGGAAGCCTCACCTGAATTACCAGAGAGATGAATAACTGCAATTTTCTCTTGAAGATGAGCATGTTTAAATTATGTCTTATTGTACTCATTTCCAAAGAAAGTGCCATATTTTAATCACTCTACCTATTTTGACTTTTTTCAAAGATCACTATGAATCCTTACCACAACTACTAAATTCTTTCCATTGGTAAAGACTGCAAATATGTAATATGAGAAAATGGGGAATTTGAGACTATCTAATAAAACAAGCTTGGGGACCTTGCACAAAGAGCACCGTAACTATGGAAACATTTGGCAGTGGAGTTACAACATAAATCAAAGAACCTGTTTCATTATTCAAGTACCAAGCATTTGAGATCAATTTATAGTAACTGTAAGCTATTAATAATTGTATTCTATTTAATTTGTCAAACATGACTTTCTCTTTCAATGAGATCTTTAGGAAATTCTTAAGTGTCTTCCTTAAGGAGAAGAAAATGATAAATTAAATCCACTTAAGTGGTAAGGTATACCGGACTGATGGTTTTGATCCATTTATGAAACAAACACTATGAAATCAGGCTCACTTGGCACTTGGCATATGCTTTGCAATACTATTTACTTCATATATAGAGAGAGAGAGAGAGGGAGAGAGAGAGAGAGAGAGAGAACCTGTTTCCTCAACCAGATTATAAATTCCCCAAGTGCAGGAAACAAACAACTTATAACACTCTTCATCCCAGTACCCTCAGAGGGTCCACGATACATCGATAACAAATGCTTTCCTGACAAATTTAGCTCCTCTCTTCTAAGCATAAGAGACTTTTGGAAGAAGATAAATCACAGGACATTAATATGAACAAAATTTTATGATGGGGAAAATGGGAATCATGACAGTAAAAGCCCTACGGTGCTAAGTTCATGGTTATCTTTAAGAGCTATACAACCTACACCCTTATAATCATGGTGGTGGTTTCATTAAATACTCATTTATTCCACAAAGTTGCTTTTTTTTGGGGGGGGGGGGAAGGAAACCCTAGGACAGTTCTAACTCTTATCTTAATTTCCTTCTGCCCATAGGAAGTTTTGTTACTTTTAAACTAACAGTTGTTTTGTTTTTCTTTAAAACTGTATGCTGCCTGAATCTCTACTCTCATCTCTCCCTGTTCCCTCTGTCAAGAGAGGAAGGGAAAATACAGAGAGAGCCCACATATGAAAGAATTATAGGATAAAGTTCAAGCCTGACGTCCTACATGGAACATCAGCAGAAAACCTGTCTCACTGTATGATGACACAAGGATGGAAGAGAAACGAATCTCAAAGTATTTACTTTCAAAAAATAGCTTATGATTGATTTAGGTTTAATGTTTCCAACTTTTAATTTAAAAAGCAAGGGGAAGTAAATATTTCATTTTTCTGTCATAAAACAGTAATTTGTAGGTTTTGTTTGGTCCTCAATCTCTTTTGGGAATCTAGTCCCTTGATTGAAAGGGTCCCTTTCCTCTCATGTGTCTGTGTGGTCCTTCAGATTCTACTTTCTCAGTGTCTTATAAGTCACCCTCCAACCTTTCTGTTCTAGCTGAGAGGTTCTTATTATTTCTCATCAAAACTACTTTATTCCTCCAAATTGGTCTCGCAGCTCCCAGTCTTCCCCTATAACTCATTCTATATGTAACTGCTAGATTAATGTCGCTAAAATATAGTTCTGATCATTCATGGAGTCATGAATATGTGTTAAGCACACATTCTCTATGACAGACACTAAGCTAGACTCTTAAGATTTAGAGAAAAAGACATACAGGTTTTTTTACCTCATGGAGCTTACATTCTAATAATTCCTCTCTCCGTAATCTGTCAATGGCTCCCCATTGCCAGTCAAATTAAGTGTAATTTCTTCACTCTGTCCATCAGAGGATATGAGCTGAATGATCCTTTCTAGATTAATCTCCTAATGCACTTCTGCCCTCTGTTCTAGTGAAATGGGTTTTGCACACCTTGAATTTTGTTACATCCATGTTCCTATTTATTCTGACCTCTGTACCTAGAATCCTCTCTTTCCCCCATCTCAACCACCAGAAATTCAACTTATATTTCAAGGCCTGTCTCTAGTGAAATCTCCCTCATAAAGTCTTTTATTGACTCTACATCCTACTGTTCTCTCTCCCTGTACTGTTTTTCTGGAACTTTTATTTTGCTTTGTATTATAATAATTGTGTATTTGTTCTAGCTCCCGTCTTGCCTCCTTTTATTACTTACAGGAATTAGCACAGAAACTTATATAAGTTAGGTAGACAGTACAGGACCTAGGGCTCATTTTCAAGGATATATACATTTTCTAAACTCTCTTCCCTATCCTCCTTCAAGACAAAAAAAAAAAACTCAATCTCAACAGGAATAGGGGAGGAGAGGGGCATATACAGCAAGGAAAACTAACTGGTGAGTTCTCCTGAAAAGAGTCATTTAATCTGAAATTTGAACATGGATAGGAGTTACATGAAGAAGGATGGGAATGACTAAATCTGTTAGTGCATGCGAAAGCACAGAAGAGAAGCAATATCTTGTGGAAAAAACACAGCAACCATGCTAACATCTTAATGGAGCAATACAATCCTGCCCCACTGAAAACACATCACAAAAATCTTCAACAACACATATCACAATAGTTGTATTCTGGGGTAAGCAGATCATCTCACGGGACCCTCCTTTCTCAAGGACCACATCTCACCTTCCATTCCATATCTCCAGAGACATATGGACTCTGCCAGCCTTGTGTTTACCATGAGCCCAGGAATGCACACTGACTCAAGCCAGGCCAATCAGATTTCCTCTCACTGGAACCATGAGAACAGTCAAGGCAGTGTCTCCATGAGGCTGTAACTATAACACGTAAACTTGGGTACTGTGGGGTAGTCGTTTTTCTACCAAGTGGACAGTGGTACAGAGAAATCTGGCCTGTACGTAGATAAGAAAGAAGCAGATGTGCAAACAAAAGCAGAGGGCGAGGGAGTACAAGCAGCCCTTAGGTCTGTGCTGGCCTCCTATTTGTTCCCTAGTTGTGGTCTCTCTCTGAGGTTCAGCTGCTCTCTTGTTCTTGGGTCTGCCAACCCCTACATCATTATAATAAACCCCTCTTCCTGCTAAACTAGCTCAAGTTTCTTTCAGACGCCAATAGCCAGCTAGTCCTAAAACATGAACATTGTACCAAACCACAAAATTCCCACTTAGCAGTGTGTTGGAAATCCTCCAGTGTTTATTAGGCTCCTACCATGCACAACTTATCTACCATCAGTGTACAGAAATCTAAGAGTTTTATTTTCCATTTTATTTAACGTTTTCTTTTGACCACAGCACAAATTATTTTAAGCTACACATATTTAAATCATTTATGTCTAGAATGTAAATCAAAAACCTGTGATTCCTGTTTCATTTTACAGCTAATATTCATTCTGTGAGTTGCTGATATACGTACAGCAATATTCTGAAAGACATTTTGGAAGATAAAAGGGCAATGAGTTCAGAGAAGCCATCTTTCCTCTCTGTAATAAGACCAAGTTCATCTAAAAAATTTCAATTGGGCTGATAAACAGTTCTAGGAAAATCCATTGAGGGACAAACTGAACTGGCCTCTTTAGAAAACATCAATGGACTTTTATATCTATAGATTTAATATTACTATGATTCAGTGATTCACTGTGCGTCACTCATTGGACCCCCAGAGAGCCAGCCCACACAGAGTCCCACCCAACAAAATAAATAACTGAGTAGAGAGAGTTTCCCAAAATTACCCAATCATAAGACTCATCTAGAGCATTTGTAACACGGATTCCAGGAGCCCATCTCAGACCTACTGCATCAGAATCTCTAAGAGACAATTGTCTCTTAGGACTCTGTATGTATAACAAGCATCCCCAGAGGACTCACAGTTTCCTCAAACTATTTAGCATGACTTTAGAATGACCCCCGAGCTTCACATCCAAGAGGAGGCCCCTATCAGATGTTGCTGAACCAGGCTTTGATTCACCTGTACCTCATCTTCTCTGTGGCTCAGGCTTTCTGAGATTTCATTAAATCTTGGCTCCTCTCCAAGTGCACCCCACTGCAGCAAGGCTCGAGAGCTCTCCCAGAGTTCAGCTACCTTGTTTCCCGGCATGGCCAACTAGAAATCCAATAACAAAAGAACTGCCCCTATATCTTCTTCACCTTCTTGCCCTCACCCCTCCAACTGTATGCTGCACTCAAAGGCAGCCCTGACTAGGTATGACCTGCCCCTGACAGTGCACCTCAATCCAACCTACATGCTATCCACAAATGTAAAAGTAAATTAGATCCATCATTCCAACTTAAGTTGATCTATTTGATCATATATACAGCACTTTTCCTGTATGTACACTTTAAAAATGTTGAAGCAAATTCCCCAGTGTAGTGCTGAAGGATCGATCTAGTAGTATGTGTCTTTGAAATAAATTTTGTAGAAGAGGATTTTCAAGGGGGCAGTCCTTGGCCAACCCATTTCATAAACCAGAAGTGTTCTTAAGGTCAATGTGCAGACAGTCACCACTGTGTCTTCCAGCTGTCACAAAGGTCCACTACTCACTGGGAAATGCCAGAATCAAGGAAAGAGACAGTAAGAAGGAGGGATGATGGTGAGTGCCCATGCTTATGATGCTTCAGACAACAAAGAGAGGGGTCTGCTTTGGAAAGTACAAAAACATGGTAGCAAATCAACAGCCAAAAGGTAGAGAATGGACATCAAAAAGGATTTATTCATAGATTTACTGACAGTAGTTAATCTTATCATGAAATGATACAAAATTATAATGGTATCATCTGAGTTTTATGGAACACAGGATTGTTTTCTCTCCACAAAAGCTAGTGAGAGAACAAGAAGTCCAATAAAACCACATTGTTCTCTGAAATAAACAAACTGATACTTCTGATGGTAAAACCCCACTTTGCCAAGGTTGATGAGTGAGAATACAGTAAACCTAAAGGGAGAAAAGGAATAGCTGCCCTTGCCTGGTAAGAACTGCAGGCTGAGTGAAAAATTATAAGGTGTCAATTTCCTCTGCAACTGCACTCGCAGGAGGAGACTGTGGGCAACAGTCTGGGCCATAAGACTTACTCTGGATCAGATCGGAACCCCTAGAATGACACGGCTACGAAAGTGTCCAGGTCAGGCAGACAAGAAGCTGAGCACCTGTCATCCTGACACCTGTACTAACCTTGGAAGAAGCAGAAGGTGCTGCCAGAGCAGATTACAAGGAGGCTCTCCGAAGAAAGCAAGGTAGCCCAGAGGAACACTCTGCCTTCAGCACTATAGAGATAATATATGAGTGTATACAAACAAATACACTCACATAGGAACCACCTATCTATGTCCTGGAGATTCAGACTAGTAACTTGTCTAATGTGTGCAAATTCCTTCTGTGGGCAGAAGGACTACTACTGTGTGCCCAGATGGATACACGGACAAATTATATTTACCCAACTTCAGAGAAACCATGCCAAAATATTCCTCCCAAACAACTGATTTCAACTTGTTCTTGTTTTCCTCCAACAACAGCCTAACAAACTGTTTCATACGTGCATGTGACTTTTCAAATATTTGCATGCAGTCATGGAAAACTCAGTGAGGCCTTGTGCTCCAGGAGCTGCGGAACGGCCTTTGAATGACAGGTGTACTACACCCTGAGGTAAAATGTCATCTTCTTAAAGTACAGGAGAAAGGACCTGCAGCAGCAGAGACCTGGCCTGACCCTGTTCTATGTGCATCAGCAGGAGCCAGATGCCTAAAGCAGCCAGAAAAGAAATGCCACACTCCCCAAGTTCAGAGTGACAAAAAAAAAAAAAAAACCCACAGAAAACAAAATAAAAAGTCCAAACTTCAGCGCCTACGTGACTCTCTCTGGTCACTTGACTCTTCACTGAACAGGAAGCATATCCTCTACAGAAGGAGACACTACTAGCAGAAAAGCAATCTAGGAGGTAGCTTCAGCCAGAACCTTGGGTCTCCCCTTACCCACAGAGTTGGACAATGATGAACCCCAACTGCAAATGTACTACTTCCTCACAAACGGGCATTTGACACTTCTGATGCCTCCAAAAGAGACCCTGTCACAAACGTGACTGAAAGGAGACTCTACTCCACACCTTACTGCCTACATTTTTTACATTCATTTAATTCCTTTAAACATCATGCATTAGAATAATCAGACATATGTATTAGGCATAATTAGACAAAGTCACCTTTTCCCAACAAATCTACAAACTTCATGCAAAACAAAACTCTATTAAAAAGTTATCTTTTGGATGTTCAACATCACTAATCTTCAGGGAAATACAACTCAAAACTACACTAAGACGTCACTTTACACCCGTTAGAAGACAAAAAATAGCAAATGTTGGAGAGGATACGGAGAAAAGGGAACCCACTGCTGGTGGGAATGCAAACTGGTGCAGCCACTATGGAAAACGGTATGGAGAGCTCTCAAAAAAGTAAAAATAGAAATACCACATGACCCAGCTATCCCACTACTGGGTATTTATCCAAAGAACTTGAAATCAACAATTCAAAGCAACCCAAGTGTCCACTGACTGATGACTGGATAAGGAAGATGTGGTGTATACACATATACTGGAATACTACTCAGTCATAAAAAAAGGACAAAATCGTCCCATTTGCAACAACATGGATGGACCTTGAGGGTATTATGTCAAGTGAAATAAGCCAGACAGAGAAAGACAAACACCACATGATTTCACTCATCTGTGGAAGATAAACTAACACATGGACAAAGAGAACAGTTTAGCAATTATCAGAGGGGAAAGGAGTTGGGGGGCAGGCACAAGGGGTGAAGAAGCACACTTATATGGTGACCAACAAATAATAACGTACAACCGAAATTTCACAATTTCAAACCTATTATGACCTCAATAAAAAAATTATCTTTTGAGTTTCTAAAGTCAACTATTTGCTATTTATAGTAAAGGGGCTCTTCTTCTTTGCAGATGAGGACCAATGAACTGCTTTCCACCTCCTAGACATATCTATAAAAGTAGAGCAGGACAGAGGTCAGATATCAAAAACATGGCATTATCCTTCAAGTTTCCAGATTAAGGGCAATATCATAAGAAACTGTTTATGCTGGGTGTTATACGGCTTCTGCGTGAAAGCCAATCACTCCCACAAATAAACACCTCCCTCACACCAATATGTTGTTGTTCTAGTAAGTTCTGGCAAGTTCACAGCCATTTTAATGAGTAAGAGAGGTTCGAAAATCACCTGCTCATGACCAGTAAAATAAATAGCCTTAATTCCCTATACCAGTGCTTCTCAAACTTTAACATGCACACAAATCACCTGGGGACCTTGTCAAAATACAGATTCTGGTTCAGTAGGTCTGAGGGTGGGGACTGAGATTATGGAGTATAACAAGCTCCCAGGTGATGCTGATCCATGGATCACATCTGAACTACCATACCAAGGCCTTCTACCATGACCTCCCATGGGAGGCCCAAGTACTTTCTCTGACACACATGAATTTTCATCACATGATTGTGAAAAAAGACACTGTTAAAAGAAAGCATAGAAAAAATATGAGGAAATTGTGGTCTTCAGTTCTAGAAAATGAGAGGAAGAAGCAAATTTGGGATTCTTGCCCCCTATTTTGATTCATACCCTCATTCTATTCTCCTTTCCTCAAAATTGGCTTGATATCCTGACTCCCTTAAGAGAGATGGAGGTTGTTTGTCACAAAGGCTTACCAGTATCCAAGATACAAAAGCATTATCTTTTGTTGTATACTTGCAACGACTATAGCGAGGCCAGCCCTGGGATGATTTCAGCTCACTATGGAGGCAGCCATAAGACTATCTCTGGCATTAGAAACACATCTAAACAGCCCTAAATTCTCTACGAAGAATAGACAAAGTTGCACAACACCTAAA
This sequence comes from Equus quagga, assembly GCF_021613505.1. Classification (NCBI taxonomy): domain Eukaryota; kingdom Metazoa; phylum Chordata; class Mammalia; order Perissodactyla; family Equidae; genus Equus; species Equus quagga. Next base: position 41,015,183 of record NC_060268.1, read on the forward strand.
AAGATAACCTTGTGTGAGTTTAACCAAACTACTGTGAATAAGAAATTTTTGCTGGCTTCGCCTCTTGGTGATTTAATTTAGAATATTTAACTAAGACTCTGAAGAAAACCCCTAAACTCAAAGTCTAACCACAGTAGGAACACAACATTAGAGCATACCCAAAAGTCTTTCATTTTAAAAGATGGAAGACAGGGGCCGGTCCCATCGCCTAGTGGTTAAGTTTGTGCGCTCCACTTTGGTGGCCTGGGGTTTCACCAGTTCGGATCCTGGGCGCGGACACAGCATCACTCGTCAGGCCATGCTGAGGCGGTAGCCCACACAGCAGAACCAGAGACACTCACAACTAGAATATATAACTGTGTTGTGGGGCGCTTTGGGGAGAAGAAGAAGGAAAAAAAAAAGATTGGCAACAGATGTTAGCTCAGGTGCCCAATATTTTTAAAAAAGTAATTAATTAAAATAATAAAAAGATGGAAGAGAGAAAAAATTTAGATTTTACTCACTAAAGTTGAAATCTAGTCACCCTGACTATATCTGATGCCTCCTTAATCACAATTTTACATCTCAAACATCCACATTGTTACCTGGCAGCAAATGGAATCCACAATAGTGGAAATAATTAGGTTCATCAAAGCACTCATAGGTGCATTAAAGTCTCTAATAATGAATACAATATACTTCCTCCTAGTACAACATTTAAAAATACAAGCTGTTGACAAGTTGCTCCTCTGAACTAAAAACCACTCCTGCATTATTAATCTTAGTGACCTCACACTGCACCCAAGGTCTCTCGTAACAAAGGAAAGTGACCAGCATGTCAATAAGACACCATGCGAGGAGGTGATAGCTCCCAAGGCAGATGTGAGCCACTGGCAGCTTGACTTCTGTGCTTAACGTTCTATCTCCCAAAGAACTTGCTGTAGGGAAAGAATTCTGATTTTTCTGAATTCTTTCTACTCATTAGGCTAAAGGGCCTAGACAAGAGAACTAACTCCTGCAGCTATAAACTAGTCCTTCAGCCCTTGCAATGCCAAGCTGAAGAAGCCAGCTTTGTGGCTGGCAGCTATTCACATAATTTGATGCGGCTCTCCCCTAGGAAGGGGCGCACAGACAAAGCTTGTGCATGGCAGGCAGTGTATGAAATCAAACCAAACCAAGTCAAAATATTACATGATATACATGTTTCCCCCAAAATGCAGGCATGGTGGAGTATCTTAAACAATGTGAGACAACAGTAACACCATAACCTCATTAACTAACCTACTTACTATATATTTCTTGTTGCTAATTCCCTTAGATGACTCTGGATTCCAGGCCTCTTACAGCTGATTCTGAAACTCTTGTGAGGGTGGAAATAGACTGACAGTGAGAAGTGGTGTGCCTGCTTCTTTTAGATCTTCACTATAAAGAATGGCAATGAATGTACTTGTTCCCAGGGTGAGGATGAACAAAGATAAAGTCGTGAATACTGTTGCTATTTCAGAAATAGATATATTCCAGGTCCTAAGTAACTTATACTATATTTTGCAAATTACTATTAGTTCCTCCTTATTCTCTAGGGATGTAGCCTATAACTAAAGGAAAGGGGATCATGGCATTGTTTCCTCCAAGAATGATGGCTGGATCAACTCCATCAGAATCACTTGGATTTTTTTTTTAAATGCAGATTCCTGGGCCCCACTTCAAGAAAGTCCGAATCACAGGTTTGGAGGCGGCCCATAAATCTATTTTAAACCATTACCTTTAGTGATTCTGAGCTCTGTGAAGTCTAGGGAGCCCTGACTTAAGGTACCACAGAGCTGAAAAGCGTTGCACTACTGACTCCTTGAAAAGCCTTATTAATTGATTTTTATGGTGATTGCCACATCACACTCAATGGCAGAAGCAGTCTGCTTGACACCATTATCCAGTCTTTACAGGTACTTTAATCTCTCAGATACATCCACCACTCTGGACCACAAGGTCTAAACATAAACCAGATACAATTGTAATGCACCAAAATGTAGAGCCTTGAGAGAATACTCCAATTAGGGCATGAGGGAAATATGTAGTTCACTGTAAGAGACAAAGATGGATCAGCTGAAAGGTAAGACCTAAGCCTGGATGCTTCAGCGTGAGAAAACGTAGTTGAATCCAATAAGCATCAGTTGAGTTCCAGTCAAAGGGAAAGAGAGTTCTGAGGAGGAGAGAGCGGTCGGGAGTGTTACCACTAAAGTCAAGCAGGACGAGGACTAAGATTTTTGGCACGAAGGAAGACCTCAATCTATAAGAATCTTATTTCTGATAACCAGATCTGACAAATCAATGGAAACAAAAGCATAACAGAGAGGGCCATGGAGAAATCAGGGTAAGGAAATGAAGATCTCCTAAACAGACAACTCTTTGATAGGAAAAGGAAAGGAAGAAATTAACCTAGCTTAGAATAAAATCTAATTTTTGTTTGTTTAAGGATGAGAGTATTTTCAGGAACTCCCAAGCAGGTTTTCATTCCATCCTGTAGATAAAAGAGAAAGAGTTCAAAAGTAACTTTGTAAGAGTTCAAAGGTTTTCCAGTCCACAGCCTACCCACCCCACTAACCAAATGGATGATGAGAGTTGGACTAAAGGGCTCACAACCTTGGAGATCATTTAGACAAGCAACAGGATGAAGAAACTGGCTGTGCTCCCAGCTGTCCAGTGTGTGTGCCTGAAAGAGTGAACACATCAGAAAAACTCACCAGTCAACCTTTTGGTCTAAGGCTTGGAGACCTAAAAAGAATGAAGAAGGGAAATGGACAAAAGGAGATGACGACTTTGGAACAAAAGCTTTGCCTACATTCATATCCTGGGATACTAGGACAGGGAAAGAAGGGAACGCCAGCAGTTATGGTTGGGAGATTTTCCTTCTGCTGTCCAAAGAAAGAAAGACATGGCTAGAACAAGAAGACACATATAGTCAATCAGGAAGAAAAACCTCTTTGTGCCTGATACACTGGATACATTGTCCTCATGCCATTTGTCCTAACATAAGTACAGCCTTGGGAACACAGCCAGCTTGGGTGTCCACTGACTCATCAGCTGCAACAGTGCCAGTCTCTGAGACCTTGTCAGGTCAATACAGAATGAGTTCTGTGAGAGTCCACAGTTTCTCCAGAAGAGAAAAACAGAATTAAATATTAATAAAATGACCAAAAGATATAGGGGATTTCTACCTTCCAAGAAAAAAAATCCGTCTATTCAAATTATAAAGCAGTTTTATGGATAGCTTTCTTTTCTTTTTTTTGTTAAAGATTGTCACCTGAGCTAACAAGTGTTGCCAATCTTTTTTTTTTCCTGCTTTTTCTCCCCAAATCCCCCCAGTACATAGTTGTGTGTGTGTGTGTGTGTGTATATATATATATATATATATATATATATATTTTTTTTTTTTTTTTAGTTGTGGGTCCTTCTAGTTGTGGCATGTGGGACACCACCTCAGCATGGCCTTATGAGCGGTGCCATGTCTGCGCCCAGGATCCGAACCAGTGAAACCCTGGGCCACCAAAGCAGAGCACGTAAACATAACCTCTCGGCCACGGGGCCAGCCCCCATGAAATAGTTTTGATTAGACATATTCTGTACAACTTAGTCTTTGGCCTTTTACCTCCCCTCATCACACACATTTTCAAACTTTTCAGTATTCAGATTATCACTCTAACTGTTGAGACATAGATAGATGGATAGATAGATCAAACAGCTTTACTTAGATATAACTCTATATAATTTACTCAAAGTATACAATTCAGTAGTTTTTAGTACACAAGGTTGTGCAACTTTTGCCACAATCAATTTTAGAATATATTCATCATCCCAAAAGGAAGCCCTGCATCCATTAGCAGGCACTCCCCATTTCCCAACTCCCCTCTCCTTCAGCCCTAGACAACCATTAATCTACTTTCTGTCTCCATGGATTTGCCTATACTGGACATTTCATATAAATGGAATCATACAATATGTTGTCTTTTGTGACTAGTTTCTCTCATTTAGCATAATGTTTTCAAGGCTCATCCATGTTGCAACATGTATTTCTTTTTATTGCCAAATAATATTCTATTGTATAGAGATACCACATTTTATTTACCCATTTCTCAGTTGATGAATATTGGGTTGTTTTCACTTTTGGGCTTTGATGAATAATGCTGCTAAAACTTTCATATTAGTACCATACACAGTAGGCACTGGCCTTTCACTCAAATTATTACAAAGGTCTGAAAAGCAAAATTTCTTAAAAACAAATGTGCAAGTTGTAAGAAACTGTCAGAGTTAGATTTAAATGGCTGCCTAAAAAAGTGATGCAGGTTGGTAACATGTTTTGTCATTTACTACTGAGTGGAGGATTTAAAGATTTTTCATCTTTCCACTATTTATCTGTTGCCTGTCATTCTTTCTTTCCTGGCTATCCTGCTTAGTCTAGCAGTTCTCAATTTAGCCTTTCAAAAAATGGAAATACTTTTTACATTCATTAGCTTTAACAAGAAAACACATCACCATTACTGCCTGGATCATGAATATTTACCACGAAACTCCTTCTATTAGGCTTAGTTACTGTGTTTAAAAAGCTATGGTTGAATTCTGTTTCATAGAAAAATAAAGTTAAATGTTTTCCTACGAAAGACCATAAACTTGCAAAATTGTTTTTCAATTAGGAGTTATACAACTATGTACTAAACACCTATTTTTTCAAGGTATCACAGAGCCTAGGAGAAACCAATACTTATAAGCAGACATTAAAAGATACTAAGTATGTGATTTTAAAGCAAAAATATAAATCTATATATGGACAACAGAAAGCACAGAATACAATGGAAGGTCAGTGGCAAAAAAGTAGACAGTGAGACAAAGTCAAGTCATGATGTGGAACAAGCTTATTTTATACACATTCACTGCAGAAATCTTTGAATTTCCACATATAACCAAGTAGAGGGCTGTGACCCAATTTATACATATGTCTCATAACCTGCATTTGAAGCTCCCATGGGGCTATTTTCACAGAAGCCTATTAAGATCCCATTTGCTAACTGTCTATCAGCAAATGTTAATAGCAGGGCTTCACTGTTGGAATATAAGGCAGAGACTTACTTTTATTTTCTGAATTGTATCTATAAAAGCTCTATGCACCTCAACCATAGGATCTTACTCTGAGATATAACTCACACAACCAGAAATTTCATCCCTTTAAAATGCACACTTCAGTAGCTTTTAGCACATTTACAGAGCTAGTTTTCACTTTTGAGAACAGCTTTGTAACTATATGTTCACCTCTCAGAGCTTTACCTTCTTTCCTTTTCTTTTGTACTGAGAGTGTGACGGCACACCAGTAAAGGGTGTGGACTCTGGAAGAAGGGTGCTTGGACTTGAACACCATCTCACCCTCTAGACAGCAATACATCCTTAACCTCTTTGAGCTTCTATTTTCTTATATGTAAAATGAGGATTTATGTAAAGTGTTGATATATGTGAAATGTTTAGAAGTTAATCTGAGAATACTTAATATTATTTTAATAAACAAAATTCTTCATGTATAAAAAGAAGCAATAAAACCCCTCCCTCCCTCCTACCACCAGCACCATAATCACAGTTAGTTAGGTATTCGTCCCTCCGGATGCCCATGATATGTAATATTTCTGTACTTACTGCTTCCACTATACTTATTCTTTGAGGAGTCTGCCGTCTCCTTTAAACTAAGATCTTTTTTCTCTTTTTTTAATTTCAGCTTTCCTGAGGTATAATTGACTTATAAAATTGTAAGATATTTAAAGTGTCCCTCATGGTGATTTAATATATGTATACATTGGAAAGGATTCCCCCCGTCTAGTTAATTAACACACCCATCACCTCACATATTTATCTTTTTTCTTTTTCTTTTTTTGGTGAGAACATTTAAGTCCTACTCTCTTAGCAAATTTCAATTATACAACACAGTTTTACCAACTGTAGTCACCATATTTTACATTAGATCCTCAGACCTTATTCATCTTATGGCAGAAAGTTTGTACCCTTTTCCTGACCACTCCCTACTTAAGCTGTGATATCTTTGAGGGAAGGTTCTGTCATTTATTCTAAGGGACCAGAACTCTTCCTGAAGATAAAAAGGTGCTTAATAAACTTTTGCTGATAGGAAAGGATACATCAGCCATTCTCAAACTTTTCGGTCTCAGGATCCGTTTATGCTGTTAAAAAGGACTGCGGATTTAAAGAGTGCTTACTTATATGGATTATATCTATTAGTTCCTACCATATTAGAAACTAAAACTGAGAAATTTGTAAAATATGTATTAATTCAAGAAAGTAATAAAGGTAAATAACTCTTAGCCTTATTACAAACATAGCTGTCACTCCAAGGACTCTCTGAAAGGGTTTCAGGAACTCTAAGGGCCCCAGACCACAATATAATGGTACAGTGGGGTTTTGTTTTTTCTTAAATTATAAAATATATTTTCATTCATATGAAAGTTAAAGTATTTTGGAATGGTGATGGGTAAATGAAAAGACATAAAACAGGAAGGGAGATACAACCTTAGCCATAGCCAGAGAAAATCACTGGGGACAGGGAGGCAAAGAAAAGGAAGAGTAGAAATAAAATACAAACATCACCAGTCAGGGGAAATAGTAAAGATGCTAAAAGTAACTGCACAAACAAAACCAAAAACAAGAATGACATCAAAGGCCAAAACAGTGAACAAAATCTTAAATAGAAATTGATCTTTTGGATATGAAATGTACCATTTTGACAATTCTACCCCACTACACTCCCATCTTTTTCTCGTTCTCAATCCTCGTGTGCTCTGTTTTATACATCCCTCCTCTCTCCTTTGAACTCTGTTCTCTCTTGCTTTGTAATTATTGGCTAAAAAATGCTGCTCAAATGTTATGTGATTAGAGGAAGGAAAAAAAAAAGTGAGAGCTCTGATGAAGCTGCATGATTGGAATCCAACTGATAAATTTTTTAACATTCTATTAGATTATAAAAAATGATAATGAGGTTTTTAAAAATAGGAATGCTAAAGTTATTTTTACATGCCAAAAATACATTAAAAATTAGTGTCCTTAAAATATGCTGCGTGAAGGCCAGGATTGGAAAGTAAAATGGACTTGGTTATCGTGCTGGGGTGGTAGATGATTTAAGTTATTTCTTTAATGTAGTTATATCATCCTTTCTATAGCAACAAAAGCCATGGAAATATGATAATTAATTCTCAACTTATATGAGCCTTTGCTCTCTTCTACAAACTTCTCAGGGAAATAAAATTGGCTTGAATTTTGTTAAGTAGTCATGTGTGCTGAGGTCAAAAACTCAAGGTCTAGATCGGGCATAGGCAAATTACAGGCCTACACCAAATGCAGCCTGCAGATTGTTTTTGTATAGCCCTCAGGGTATGAATAGTTTTTACATTTTTAAAAGGTTGTAAAAACAAAACCATCAAACAAATAAAAAACAAAGAATAATATGCAGGAAATTGTACACGGCCTGCAAAGCCCAAAATATTTACTATCCGGCACTTACAAAAAAGTTTGTCAATGCCAGATATAACACATTCATCATAGTATTCACTAGATATATATATAACAATGTATAATATATAATATACAAACATACATAATATATACAGTGGCCCATAATATACACTAAATAAATGTTACTATTCTTATTAATTTTGATACTGTCATTACTGTATTTTATTATCCTTAATGATTATGCTCCTTGAATAATTTTAACTTCTACACTCTGAGGACATGGCTTGAACTTTGCCTAATCACATTAACTACGAAGTATCACAGTCACTGCTCTTTGTATTCTTTTCATCCTGCCTATTCTTGCAAAATCTTGATTTCTCTTTTCTTTTTCTGTGGTAAAAAACACAAAACAAAAAAAATTGCCTTTCTTTTTTTCTAACTTTTACTTTATTGTGGTAAGAACACTTAAAATGAGATCTACCCTCTTAAAAGATTTCTAAGTGTATAATACGGTATTGTTGACTATAGGTACAATGTTGTACAGCAGAATTCTAGAACTTACTCATCTTGCTTAATTGCAACTCTGTGCCTGTTGATTAGTAACTCCCCAATTCTCCCTTCTCCAGCCCCTGGAAACCACCATTCCACTCTTGGATTCTATGAATTTTACTATTTTAGATACCTGATATAAGTGGAATCATGCAGTATTTGTCTTTCTGTGACTGGCTTATTTCACGTAAAATAACATCCTCAAGGTTCATCCATGTTGTCATATACTGCAGAATTTCTTGCTTTTTAAAGTCTGAATAATATTCTATCGTATGTATAAATACATTTTATTTATCCGTGCATCTGTCAATGGACATTGAGACTGTTTCCACATCATGGCTATTGAAAACAGTGCTGTAGTGAACACAGGAGTGCTAATATCTCTTTGAGATCCTGATTTCAATTCTTCTGAACGAATACTTAGAAGTGGGACTGTTGACTCAATACAGTAGCTCTTATTAAATTTAAATTTCCATACTGTTTCCATAGTGGCTGCACCATTTTGCATTTCTACCAACAGTGTACAGGGTTCCAATTTCTCCACATTCTCCTTATCACTTGTCTTTTGTTTTTTTGGTAATAGCCATCCCTGACAGGTGTAAAGTGATATTTCATTGTCATTTTGATTTGCATTTTCCTGATGATTAGTGATGTTAAACATTTTCCCATATACCTGTTGGCCATTTGTATGTCTTTTTTGGAGAAATGTCTATTCAAGTCCTTAACCCAAGACTTTTTTTTAAAATTTTTTATTGAGTTAATAAGTTACAATCTTGTGAAATTTCAGTTGTACAGTATTGTCATTCGTGTTGTAGTTGCACCCCTTCACCCTCTGTGCCCAACCCCCACCCCACCTTTCCCCTGGTAGCCACAAACCTGTTCTCTTTGTCCACATTTTTAAATTCCTCATATGAGTGAAGTCATACAGAGATTGTCCTTCTCTATGTGGCTTATTTCATTTAATGTAATTTCCTCAAGGTCCATCCATGTTGTCGCAAATGGGACGATTTTGTTCGTTTTTATGGCTGAGTAGTATTCCATTGTATATATGTACCACATCTTCTTTATCCAATCATCAGTTGATGGGCACTTAGGTTGCTTCCACGTCTTGGCTATTGTAAATAATACTGCAATGAACATTGGGGTGTATAGGACTTTTGGAATTGCTGATTTCAAGTTCTTTGGATATATACCCAGTAGTGGGATAGCTGGATCGTATGGTAGTTCTTTTTTTAATTTTTTGAGGAATCTCCATACTGTTTTCCATAGTGGCTGCACCAGTTTGCATTCCCACCAACAGTGTATGAGGGTTCCTTTTTCTCCACAACCTCTCCAACATTTGTTACTATTTGTTTTAGTTATTTTTATCATTCTAATGGGTGTAAGGTGATATCTTGGTGTAGTTTTGATTTGCATTTCCCTGATGATCAGCGATGATGAACATCTTTTCATGTGCCTATTGGCCATGCGTATATCTTCTTTGGAGAAATGTCTGTTCATGTCTCCTGCCCATTTTTTGATTGGGTTGTTTGATTTTTTGTTGTTGAGTTGTGTGAGTTCTTTATATATTATGGATATTAAGCCTTTGTCAGATGTATGACTTGCCAATATTTTTTCCCAGTTAGTGGGTTGTTTTTTTGTTTCAATCCTGTTTTCATTTGCCTTGAGGAAGCTCTTTAGTCTGATGAAGTCCCATTTATTTATTCTTTCTATTGTTTCCCTTCTCTGGGAAGACATGGTGTCCAACAGGATCCTTTTAATACTGATGTCAAAGAGTGTACTGCCTACATTTTCTTCTAGAAGCCTTATGGTTTCAGGTCTCACCTTTAGGTCTTTGATCCATTTTGAGTTTATTTTGGTGACAACCCAGGACTTTCAATCAGGTTATTAGTTTTTTTGTTATCATGTTGTAGGAGTTTCTTATATATTTTGAAGATTAACCTCTTATCAGATATATGGTTTGCAAATATTTTCTGCTATTCCATAGGTTGCCTTTTCACTCTGTTGATTGTTTCCTTTGCTGTGCAGAAGCTTTTTCAGTTTGAGGTATTCTTTTTTTGCTTTTGTTGCCTGTGCTTTTGGTATCATATCCATGAAATCATTGCCAAAACCAATGTCATGAAACTTTTCCCCTAATGTTTCTAAGAGTTTTACAGTTTCAGGTCTTATGTTTAAGTCTTTTATCCATTTATAGTCATTTTCATGTATGGTGTAAGATAAGGGTGTTGAATTTTGTCACGTTTTTCTGCATCTATTGAGATGATCATGTGATTTTTATCCTGTATTCTGTTAATGTGGTGCATCATATTGATTGATTTTTGTATGATGAACCATCCTTGCACCTCAGGGATAAATCCCACTTGGTCATGCTGTATGATCTTTTTAATGTACCATTGGATTCAGTTTGCTGGTATTTTGTTGAAGATTTTTGCATCTATATTCATCATGAATATTGACCTGTAGTTTTCTTTTCTTGCGGTGTCTTTGTCTGGCTTTGGTACCAGGGTAATGCTGGCCTCATAAAATGAGCTTGAAAGTGTTCTCTCCTATTCAATTTTTTGGAGGAGTTTGAGAAAGTTTGGCACTAATTCTTTAAATATTTGGTAGAATTCACCAGGGAAGCCATCTGATCCTGGGCTTTTTATGTTGTTGTTGTGAGGTCTTTTCTTACTGATTCAACCATACTAGTTACAAGTTTGTTCAGACTTTCTATTTCTTTACGATTTAGTCTTGGAAGGTTCTATGTTTCTAGGAATCTACCCAATTATTCTAGGTTGTCCAGTTGGTATTTAATTGTTCATAGTACTGTCTTATGATCCTTTTAATTCTGTGTCATCAGTTGTAATATCTCCTGATTTTATTTGAGTCTTCTTTTTTCTCAGTCTAGCTAAGCGTTTGCCAATTTTATCTTTCAAAAAAACTAACTCTTGCCACAACTAGAAGGACCCACAATGAAGAATATACAACTATGTACCAGGGGGCTTTGGGGAGAAAAAGAAAAAAAATAAAATCTTAAAAAAAAACACAACTAACTCTTGATTTCACTGATCCTTTTCCTATTGTTTTTCTATTCTGTTTATATCTGCTCTAATGTGTGTTATTTCCTTCCTTTTGCTAACTTTGAGCTTAGTTTGTTCTTCTTTTTCTAGCTCCTTGAGGTGTAAAGTTAGGTTGTTCGAGGTCTTTCTTCTTTTTTAATGTAGGTATTTATTGCAATAAAATTCCCGCTTAGTACTGCGTTTGCTGCTTCTCAAAAGTTTTGGTATGTTGCATTTCAGTTTCATTTGTCTTGAGTTACTTTCTAATTTCCTGTTTGACACAATGGTTGATCAAGAGCATGTTGTTTAATTTCCATATATCTGTGAATTTTCCAGTTTTTCTTCTGCTGTTGATTTCTAGTTTCATTCTATTGTGATGAGAATAAATACTTGGTATGATTTCAAACTTCTTAATTTTTTAAGACTCGATTTGTAAACTAACATGTGTTCTATCCTGGAGAAAGTTCCATGTGCACTTGAGAACTTTGATGGAATGTTCTGTATATACCTGTTAATTCCATTTGGTCTAAAGCATAGCTCAAGTCCAGTATTTTCTTGTTGATTTTCTGTCTGGATTTTCTATCCATAACTGAAAGTAGAGTGTTGAAATCTCCTACTATTATTGTATTGCTGTCTATTTCTCCCTTCAATTCTGTCAATGTTTACTTTATAAATTTAGGTGCTCTGATGTTACGTGCATATATATTTGTAATAGCTATATCTCCTTAGTGGGCTGACCCTTTATCATTCATTATATAATATCCTTCTTTGTCTCTTGTGACAGTTTCTCACTTAAAGTCTATTCCGGGTTGACAGGTTTTCTTTCAGCACTCTAAAGATGTCACTCATTGTCTTCTGGCTTGCAAGGTTTCTGACAAGAAATCTGCTCTAATTAATACCTTTGTTCCTCTGTATGTAATGTGCCTTTTTCCTTTGGCTGCCTTCAAGATTTCACTTTATCCTTGCTTTTCAGAAATTTGAATATGATATTTCTAGGTAGGGATGTCTGTGTTGTGTTTGGCATTTATCCTACTTGGAATTCTCTGAGCTTTTTGGATCTGCGGTTGGATTCCTTCAATTCATTATTTTTGGAAAACTCTCGGTCATATGTCTTGTAATATTTCTTCTGGCTGTTCTCTTTTTCGTCTGGGGTTCCAATTATATGTACATTAGCATGTTAGATAATTTGATATTATCCCTGAGCTCTTGGATGATCTGTTCTGTTTCTTTTAGGGGGGGAGTTCTCACTCTTTTTTTCTTTGTGTTTTGGTTTGGATAATTTCTGTTGACTACCTCCAAGTTCATGGATTCTTTCCTCAGCTGTGGCAAGTCTACTGATGAGCCCATCAAAGGCATCCTTCATCACTATTACTGTGTTTTATGTTTGCCATTCCCATTTGATTCGTTCTTTTATTTTCCATCTCTTTGCTCAAACTCCCTATCTGTTCGTGCATGTTGTTCATCTTTTCCACTAGAGTACTTGATATACTAATTGTAGTTATTTTAAATTAGCTGTCTGTTCCAACATCTGGGTAATCTCTGAGTCTTGTTCTGTTGATTGCTTTGTCTATTGACAGTGGGTTGGTCTTTCTCAATTTTTTGTGTCTCTCAATTTTCATACTGAACACATCATGTAGGAGACCTCTAATGGTCTGGGCCCCAGATGGTTCCCCTTCCTCTCCCATGGGTAGAGGGTACTTTATTTCCTTTTCCAAAGCCACAATGGGTTTCCACCAGTATCCTGGAGTACAGTGGGATTTGTGGTCCTTCTACAAATATACGAAGGCTTTTTTCTCTGAGAGAAGGGTATAGGCAGAGCTTTGTGTCTTTCCCACAGCAGCAGCTGCTCCCCTCTCCAGTTCTGCAGAATTGAGGGAGGATTTCTCTGGTCTCTCATCCTGTCCCTAGTCTTTCCAACGAATGTCCAGTAGAGGACCTGGGATATGAAACCATAAGTAGGTGCAAACACCTTTTGCGTCTATAGCTCCAAAGTATTCTATATTCTTACCCTAGCTCATACTCAACCTTTAATAATTTGCTAAAATTTATAGCTGAATTCTTATTCACTTATATGGTGGTCCCATTGTCCTCTCATGCTCTGCCACAGGTAAGCCAGTGCTTGCATTTTTGTCTCTCCTTGGACGTGCCTATATATCCCTAGATTTCAGACTAGTTGATTGCCTTGCAACCTTAGCTCTCTGATAGGTTCAAGAAAAGTTATGGTTTCGTATACATTATTTGACTTTTTTCTTGTTGGTGGTGTGAGAGCAACACTCTTTCCAGGTTACTAGACATAAGTCTGTCGCATCCTGGCTATTCTTGAATACTCCAGTTATGAGTTGATTTTAGATATTTCATATTTTCCTTCACCTTTCTAATCTATTTTAGAGCTATCATGCCCAATATCATCATGCACCAAGAACAAGTTTGCACCATAGAGCACACATCCTGTTGCAAAAATAAGCAGGTATTTATGCATTATAGTGCCCCAAGCTATTTTTAGGTTGCTACAATTGTTACCCAGGCAAGGCAAATTCTTTAATGTTACCTGTCTTCTGCAGGACTTCATGTATTTTACAACCACAGTCCTCAATTTACTGCTATTCAACAAAGTAAATCACTCATACAATCCTCTGGCAACTACTTCCCATTATTGCTTTTAACACAGTAAAAGTACAGACCACCTCTCTTCTTTTCCATTATAATCCATCTCTAGCCTCAATATTTTTTCATTGCTCCTCATATCTCTATCCCTTAAACTCTCAAGGGGTTAGCATTCTTTAATCCCTTTAATGAATCCATGCTCTAGTACCTCCTGGCCCTATGATCTTCCTTAGATTATTGAACCTCTCTAAACTTCAGTTTCCTCATTTGCAAAATGAAGATAACAGCATGAGAAATTAAATGAGAAAATGTATTATCTTTGAAAAGTGTTGGCTATTATTACTGTACTTTTCTATCATTAATAGCTGATTAAATATTGGATTTATAGCCAATTGTATAAAGACTCAGGCATCTCTCCTCTAGTCAAGCACATAACCCCTATTATAATGTTACTTTTAAAGGAATACCAATTTAAACTTAAAAAGCAATTCCACTTAAAATGCCTTTCCAGGAATGCAACCCACTGCAAATATGAGGTCTTTCTATGCACTACAAAATATCTTTCTATTTTAGTTCTCATGTATACATATATATGTAGCATACCTGTGTGTGTGTGTGTGTGTATTTCTATATATATGAGCCTGATGATTGTCGACTGCCCCTGCTCATCTGGCCTTCCATCTGCAACAGGGGCAGTGCCAGGCACAGCGCTTAGCTCACTCTTTCTTGGACAGACTCCATTACCCACTCATATATTTCAGTGACTCTAAAAGAATCAAGAAAATGATCTGATGGTTTTGGTAATTAAAAAACTTTCTGCCAGCATGCATTTTCAGCAATTGCCAAAGGTATTGCAGAGTGATAAATTGCTCCTGCACAGACTTGATCAATTTATTTCTCTTGATCTTCATCCTGTCTATAAACAAAGTCCCTAAGAATATTTTGGTGCAGCTGCTAGCAGCATCCTTGAGATACTGAGCATGCATCTCCTCATTATAGTAATTCTCAGGGTAAAAAAGATTCATAAAAAGAGGATTTCTAGATCTAAAAACAAAGAACTTTTAATGTCCAGAGGACACTTCTGATGTATGAAGACATGTCTGTCTGGGTTAGTAGCATTTGGAAAGGCATTTGATAGCATTTGCAGATCATGTGGAGGTTATTCCCCTTAGGATAACTTGCACGTGGAAAAGTTCCATAGGTTAGAAGGCAGTCTCATATTTTTACTGGAAGCCAAGAAAAGTTGTAGAGTAGTGGTCTGCATATTAGCACTAGCTAAAGCATATACAGATCTAGAAATCATTTCAGACTTCACGGAAAACACCCTTCTATCACTACATAGGTTTTCAACCACTAAGATCAGAATGATGATTTTGCTGCAATAAAGGCTAGTGGAGTTCTAATTATAATTTTTATATACTCTGAATACATACTAATTCATCTAAAATGTACCAATACATTTGAAAGTTTCAAACACATACCATTAATAAAGGCATCTGGCTTCTTTCAGCTTCTATGTAAATCTCAAGGTCACTAGGCCTAGAGGAGCTAGGCTCCTGCTTTCTTTACCACCAAAACATTTAGAGTTGCCCTTAGTCACCCATTCTGAACCCTCTGAAGAAGCAGGACAATAAGTGCCTAATCTCTACAAAAGAAATGTATAATACTTTAGTGCTCTCTCCATTCTCAGTCATTGGGGTGCAATAAGGAACTAGGAGATATATTCACCAACTGATATTTCAAAAGTCAACAAGAGGAAACCCATATGCCAGAAAAAGGATTTGCTGAATAGTTCTCCCTTTTCATATGAAAATGCCAGAGGTCCCTGGAGACAGAAATATATCTTATTTTTATATTCCAAAGTTGTCCTGTAATGCTTATCTTAGGTGTACGTGAATTATAATGAACTTATAATAAAAGTAGTTTTATATAAAAATCTTCCTACTATATGGTTTTAGAAATCATTTTAAGAGCATAAAAGCCTAAAGGGAACATAAGAACTCATTATATAAAGCATTTTGTTCATTATTTTAAAATTCATAATTCAGTCTTTCCAAAATTTTGAAAAAATACTGAGGAAAAAAATTTAATGAGGAGGGAATCCCCTATCCCCCACCCCCACCACACTGATTTTTCCCCTGCTGTCATCTCTCTATTTACAAGTCCTCTATTAAAATGAAAATGTTCCAGGGACAAGCTAGGCCTCATTAGTGAATGTCTTTCTGTCTAGTCAGATGAGAAGAGGGTCTTACAGGAATGGATCTATAAAAACTCTCTCTTAACTCTTGCCCTTTTACCTGCAGCCACCCCAGAGAGGAGCAGAGGGTACCCAATTTGCAGGCCTCACAAACAGGTTGCAACTACATCCTTGAGAACCCCTCCTGACCGGTTCTGCACCACATATACCCAGTTGAGTGACCCTGCTGTTACAGCAGGAGTACAAAAGATCTTCAAAAGGAACAAACTGTACCTTAGGATCATGCTTCCTTCTAGTTTCTGACCACTGAGGCCACTGTGCAGTTCTACTTGATCTCCTCGACTCCAGACGACTGCTTGTTTTGGAAACAGGGAGTCTGAAGCCAGACAACCTCAGTTTAATTCCCAACCCCATTAATTTAATGGCTTTTTGACCTTGAGCAAGTCACTTACATGCTCTGATCATCATCTTCTTCATTTTTAAAAATGGGGATCATGATAGCCTCCTCTCAAAGGACTGACACAAGACTGAATGGGATAAAATATGTGAACTTTATTTGGGGAACTATGAAGTATTAAGCAAATGCCCATTTAATCAGCACATAAGAACAAAGTAAACTCAGAACTTGGAAGATAAAACTGAACATGAATCTAAAAAGGGTAAACATACAATGGATACATTAATTCTGTGTAGATGTCATCCATCATAAAAAGGCCATTTGGGTTCCTTTACCATGAGTCCAATAATGTCATTATGTATCTCACCAAAAATGATTTATTTAAAATAAAACTGTAATCTCCTGTTACTGAAATTTGTATGAAGAAAGAACATATTAAAAGAAGAAGGCAGTATAAATGGAGTTTTTAAAAAGGGGGGAGGTGTTGGCAAAGAAGAATTTGGCAGTATTTACCCAGCAGTGTCCAAGAGAAGTGGATACTGACTCAGCAGGTATCATGATTTTGAGAGACAGACGTTCTGTATCATAAAGTAAGCTTAATATGTCAGTCCTCACTGAGGTGTAATGAAATCTCCTCTCGAGAGGACTTGGCTCCCTTTATTCTGGTTCTCTGTTCACCAAGCCATCTTTTGATTAAGAACTGGAGCAACGAAAGTAAAAACCAGACCTAAACTGATGTGACCCCCACAAGGTCACTGTAAAGGTGGCAAGCCAGCCTTTTGTTCAACTTCTCTACTGGCTCCTCTAACTTCAACATCAGCTATTTTTATTGAGAAGATCCTTTGGATATTTATCAAGAGCGATAAAACTGTTCTCATTTTTCTGATTCTATACTTCTGCTTCGAGGTTACAATGCCAATGTGGAAAAATATGTTTACAAAGTTGAAAATCAGAGAATCACATACACTTAAAAAAAAGACAGCAATCTGATAATTATAGTACTCCCATTAATATTTCATAATAATTTAAAATAATGGTTATAAAGACTACATATAGCAGGGGTCACAAACTCGAATGCCTACAGGATCAAGAAAGAAACACTAAAGACAGAAGCAGACTGGTTTAAGAGACAATAAAGAATGGTGAAGGCTGTGGTGAACCACGAGCCACTACTCAGTTCTAGTCACTTACTGCCTTAGAGGAATGTGGACTCAGTATTTCCAAATCTTCTGATTTCTCAAAAGAAACTGCAAGTCAGGATGATCTCTGTGAAATATCTTGACTTTTACACACTGGCAGTTAATTTAATGAAAAATAAAAAATGAAAACCAAAAAAACCGAGTGAGTTAAGGTTATAAGAGTCAAACAGAAAACGTGTATAGCCTTGATTTGGCCTGAAGTCCACCAGTTTGAACTCCGCCCCACAACTTTGAAAAATGCTTGTGTTAAGACATTAAAAAACACAAAATATTGGAACATAAGTCAAATTATACAAATGCAATGTACTGTTCTCATAAACAGAGATATATCAAAACTATCCACAGGCATCACATGTTACATAAACCAGTAATAAAGTTTATCTCCACAAAAAAGTAGACATCTGCACAATCTGGGATTGACCTGCAAAATCAACTTAACATATCCTACACTTTTTAATATACTTAAGCTGAAAAGATGTTTCTTCCTAACAAAGAAAACTATAATGTTCAGATCTTTAATAATGTTTTGAGTCAATTACACATAGAAGGGTGATATTAAACAAAACTACAGATACATATAGTATGTAAAATAATAAAAACGATGAACTGAATTGAGAAGATAGACTTTATACATGTCTAAATTCCTTCCCACCCTAAATCTCATGAAATGTAAGAAAATACTTTTAAAAAATAAATTCAGAACTTCAGGGAAAGCAAGAAAGAGTGCTAAGCAGATCACAAATTTTGAGGATTTCTCAAAGGCTAGAAACGAGGCGGAATCAGATCAGAGAAACAAGATCAGAGGAAAGCTGAGTTCTAAACACTCTAGGAAAAAACCACTGTGAAGGTAGGCACAGTTTCAGGGAGCTTCAGACTTAGAGTTGAATAAGGAGCAGATGGAGACTCTGAGGCAATCATCAGGATGAAAAGGTGCACCAGGTACGGCAAGACAGGTTCTTTTCTCCTCTGGATTATGCTAATAGGTAGCTGACTGATGATCAAAGCAGCTAATAGGAGCGCTGGAGTCCAAGCTATTGCTTGCTGATAATTCTAGTCCTGTCCCATCACCCCTCTCTGACTGCTAGGCCCCTTCACTGTGATAAGTGGCTCAGGATGAGTGCTAACTGGGGAAAGTGGTGGGGATAAGGAAGAGGAGGAAAAACGATTTATTAGGGGATACAGAAGAATGTTTCAGGATATATTTCTTTAGCTTAACTACTGGCAGAGCCTGCACTCTGACTATGGGGCTATAACAGCCAGAGATCTGAATATGCCAGTTAGACATACTTGCTGCCAGCATAATAGGTTTTCATTAACCAGCTAAAGGGTTAAAGGAACCAGCTGCTTGCAACTGATTAGGGTTAGAAGAGAGGGAGACTGGGTCAGCACTATCTCCTTTACGCTTCCCCGTCCCCTGCTGCTGGCCACTGGTCTCCTCTTTTCTGTCTGCATCCTTCCTCCCTTAGACCCAGAAAATAGAATTCTTGGATCCTTAAAGCAGTCTTATATAATCATGACAAGATTTATTAAAGTGTGAATGCACCCATCCCGGGAAAAGGAGGAGATAATTAAAATCTATTTTGTCTTCATCCACTCAACTTGCCCTGGACTCCTTCAAAGCCCTCTAAGGAAAGTTCTCTTTTCCACTCTCCAGTTTCCCAGGACTTACTATGATTTAAAATCAAGAGGATGAGTAGATAAAGGCAGGACTGGAGAGCCGTGAGAAAGGAATTTCTGCTTCTCTGTCAGTTTCTGGACTCATCTCTGTTGTAAAGAATCTAAGTATTGGGCAAGGAATAGAGAAAAATAAGAAAAGAAGCCAGAAAGGCTAAGTCTGTCCATCTAATTGAGAGTTTGGGAGAGGGGTGGGTCCCACGGCCCAGTGGTTAAGGTTGCACGCTCTGCTTCAGCAGCCCAGGGTTTCGCCGGTTCAGATCCTGGGTGCAGACATGGCACCGCTCATCAGGCCATGCTGAGGCGGCATCCCACATGCCACAACTAGAAGGACCCACAACTAAAAATACACAACTGTGTACCCAGGGGCTTTGGGAAGATAAAGGAAAGAAAAAATCTTAAAAAAAAAAAAGTTTGGGAGAGCAGATGAGAACAAAAAACAATCAGGTTGGGGTACCAGAAAGAGCTCAGTCTTTTAGTGAAGGCGGGGTTTCAGAGCAGCCCTAGGGTGAAAGAATTAGAGAAATGAATCAAGAGGATTGTGAAAAGCATTGCTATGGGTTATAACTTAGATTTTATTTAACATTCTTTGAAAGAAGCAAGTCCAGCCTGAGATCTCTTTTAAATTCCTTCTGGGTGCTGAACTGTGCTTCTCTGCATGCAGCTCTGCAGAGATGGTCCAGCAGGGCCTGAGTATTCACGGAGATTAGGGACTTGGGGTGGCCAGAAGAGGTGGAAGGGAAAATGGTATAGGTATAAGCAGGAGATCCAGCAGCTATGTGCGCTTCTTCCCTTGTCCAAGATACGTATGTCTCAAATAATAAAATTAAAAGGCATTTCTAAATGAAACAGCAGCTTCCAATCACGAATAAATCTTCGTTCGTCTCTCTCAAATACACACACACAGCTTTAAAAGTTTGCTTTGAGGAAGAGAAGAAGGAATAAAAATTAGCCAGCTAATCTGGATTCCACTTCATTTTTTTTATCACTGTTCTGTACAGAAACAAATATGTGAAAGATTAGCGAAGTTTGCTAGGGGTGGTGGTTGAGGAGGGTTCATATATTCGAGTAATTCTCCACTTGTGATTTAGAATAAAACTATGAGGAAGAAATTAAAGAAGCAATTATGAAGACTTTAGTACTTAAACTTCTTTAATAGGCCCCAGGTAACTCCATATTACTACATAACTCCAAGGCAGGGCCAACCCCAAGCCAAATTTCAAAGTAAAACAAGTTCGTTTATAGAAAGTACAAGGTATTTTACTTTCTACACGTATTTGCATTGCACAAGGCCAATGACATCTTTAAAAGAATATTCAGCCTTCGCCAGTAAGTGGAAAATATACTTTAAGGCAGAGGGAAGTGTCTTTCTGGCGCTCCTAAAAATTCAGAACAAGTTGGTAGTCTCCTCTGACCACTACAAAGCCAATTTTGCTTAATACTCTGTATTATTTTATCATAGGTGCCTCATTTACCATTTCTGCAATATTTTGTCTCTATATTCAGTCACTATCTTGCCCCCCATATGCACTTTTCTTCATTTCCTACTCTGTCTTTTTCATTGCACTGAATATTCTTACCTCAGTTTATCAGAGTATTTACTTCACTTATTCAAAATCCAATTCAAACTCAAGCCCCAAACAGGAAACCTTCACAAACTAGGCAGTCACAAGCTCAGAATCAACCAGAGCCCCCACTGGGATTCACAAAGGTGTTACAGAGAGCTTTGTATAGAGTCTGTCCTCTAAGAATATTTTTTTTAATTATTACCCTTGATTTAATATTATTAGATTTATACAGCACTTCTCCTTCAAAGTAGCTCACCAATCTTCCCAAGATCCAAGAAAAGAAAGTAAACGGTATTTATCTCCCTACTTGACAAGTGGGAATAATTAAGCAGTATGAACTGGCTCAAGGTTCCTTATGAAATCAGCCACTATGTTAAACACTGAAGACCACTGACATCAGACTTAAAGCGATTACCCACCATAACCTATCTGGTTCTATTTCAGGCTGCTTTTCTTTCTTTCAGTTTTAACAGTACTGAAAAATGCAGATTGCTCCAAAATTTAAACTAGATTTTAGGCAATTTGATGCGTAAAACTCCCCAAGCTTAAGGTTTCTCTGGCCTTTTCGAATGGAATATCCCTGGAGGGATAATACTTTCAACTCTCATTTTTACCTTCTGTAAAAGGAGTAAGTTTCAGCTTTCATGAGAGCAGGTTTTGATAATGGATGAGAGAGATGGCAATTTATGCATTAGCAGTGATGCCATCTCCCGGGAAGGATATGAGGAGGAAGGCCCTTGATAGAAAAGCTAGAATCACACAGACTAACTTTGTCTACTTCATATTGTATTTAAAAAAAAAAAAAAAAGAGTGAGGCACTGTGAGAGGACAAAGGCATCTAGCCCAGTCCTGGGTTCCACCAGAATGTAAAGCTCCATGAAGGCAGAGATGCTTGTCTGTTTTATTCATTACTGTCTCTGGCATCTAAAACAGTACCTAGCACACAGTAGGCAGTAAAAAATATTTGTTGAATGAATGAGTGAGCCTTTCAGAGAAGCAACTAAGAAGAGGGAGCATACTTCAAGGGAACAGAATGTGCAAATGTATACTAGCCATGGTCTGGAGATGTACAGATAGTTCAATACGGCTGGAGCATAGGACACCTGTCAGAGAATGTCAGGGCATAACTGCAGACGCGTACACGGGTGTCAGATCACAAAGGGTCCTATAGACCATACTAAGGAGTTTGGAGTTTATCCCAACAATAATGGAACATTTAAAGGATTCCAAGAAGAAGAGTGGCATGAGCATATTGAGTTTTGGAAAAACTCTCTGGAATCAATGTGGTGGTTAAATAAGAAAGAGCTGTCTAGAGACAAGTAGACTAGGTAAGAGACCACTGTAGTTCAGGCAAGAATAATGAAAGCCTGAAATAAGCTTGTAGCAGAGGAGACAGCAAGGAAGGGTCAGATTTAAGAGAGATTTCAAAGACAGAATAGATAGGATATGGTACCAGATCCATGCAGAGGTAGGATAGAAGGATTATAGGATAAGTAATAGATTTGGCTTAGATAACTGGAATGACAATGGAGACATTCTCCCAAAATAGGAATTATGGGGGAGTAGCAGATCTTGAAGGTGAGATGATGCATTCAATTTGGACATGTTGAGTTTGAGGTGCCTAGACCAAATCCAAGTAGAGATATGTAGCAAGAAGTTGAGCGTACATGTCTTGCGTCTAGGAACGCAGCCTGAACTCAATCAACTTATAGATTTCATAGTCATCAGTGTCTTAAGTGGTGGTAAAAGTTGGGGCCAAGGGTAAAATCACCCAGAAAGAAAATATAGAGTGAGAAAAAAAAAAAGTTCAAGCATTGACCCGCGAATCCTCAACATGTAGGAAGGAAAAAGTAGAACTTGCAAAGAACTCAGAGAAGTGGAAGAGAATGAACAGAAAAAGAGAAATATTTAGATTTATTCAGAGGAAAATATCAAAGAGGAAATGGGTAATGGAGTCAAATGTTGCAAAAAGGTCAATTAGGTAAGGGCTGAAAAGCATCTCCAGCATCTGCTAGTTATCATGTCACCAGCGACATTAACTAGGGCATTTCAGTAGGGTGGGGACAAAAGCCAGATTTCAGTGGATGTGAAGTGAATAAATGAGAGGGAAGTGAAAACCAGGAGAAGGTGATGGATACCTTTCAAGGCAGTTGGCTATAGAAGAAAGGGAGTGACAAACAGCTATCAGAGAGAAAAAAGGATTAAAGGATTTTCATAAAGTGGGAAAGGTTGCAAAAAAAAAAGCACACTAGTATTACCACTAGCAATACCACACTAGTATTGAAACACTGATCTGGTTTCAATCTTCAAGCCAACAATCACTGGTCTAAATGTAGTATGATTAAGACCAGGAATCTCCAATGGGTAGAGTCCAATCACCAAATCTCTAAGGCTTGTTTCTTGATTTTTATTTCCTCACCTCTTCAGATTTTCCCAGATCCCTTCTCAGTAAGTTCTTTGACTTGTTGGATCTTTCATGGGTATCTCTAGGCTTTGACGGAGAACATTTTAAAAAAATATTCCTTATATGATGATTGTTAAAATATTCTAGTCAATACGATACTTTTCACTGTAAGATATAAAATAAATTTATACAAATTGCATTCCCAAATTATAATGACGTGTATCTAGAAGATGTAGTGAAAAATAAAAATTCCATTAACAAAAGGTAAAAAACCTGGAAATAGACATTATTTTACCCAAATTTGAGATATTTATTTAAGAAAAGAGACAAATCATTAATGGTAGCATAAAGCAAGACAAATAAATAAAAAGCTATACTTCAAGCTATTAAGACTAAGCATCGCAAAGATAATAAAACTCCTAAATTAAAACTAAGTTTATTCAATACTAATTAAAATCTTTTTGTATTTTCAGTGACTACCAGCTTGATAAAATATAGACAGTAAGATGGCAAGAATCATTTACGGATATCATGAAGTGAACATTAATCAAAATGATACAATACAGGCTTGAGAAAAAGGAACCCATGAATGGGATAGATATATTATTTGGTATTATTGATTTAACACATAATAAGGTAGAAATCAACAGCAACTCAATGTTGGAGAAAGGAATCACCACTTAAGAAAAAATGTAGGAATAACTGAATACTAGTACAAAAACTTTATTTAGATCCATTTCTTGCCTAATATATTTGTATATTTATATGACTGAATATTTTAAAAAATAATGCATGATGGTGGTCAAAACGTACAAATAACTTCCAGTTATAAAATAAATAAGTGCTGGGAATGTATTTTACAGAATGGTGCCTATAGTTAATAATACTGTATTGTGTATTTGAAAGTTGCTAAGAGAACACATCTTAAAAATTCTCAAGGCTGGCCCAGTGGCATAGTGGTTAAGTTTGCACACTCTGCTTTGGCGGCCCAGGGTTCATAGGTTCATATCCCAGGTGTGGACCTACATACTGCTCATCAGGCTATGCTGTGGCAGCCTCCCACATACAAAATAGAGGAAGACTGGCACAGATGTTAGCTCAGTGCCAATCTTCCTCACCCAAAAAAAAAAATCTCATGACAAGAAAGACAAACTGTGTAACTAAGCATGGTGATGGATGTTAACTAGACGATTTGTGGTCATTGTTTAGCAATATATACAAATATTGAATCATTCTATCGTATACCTGAAACTAATATAATGTTATGTCAATTATATCTCAATAAAAAAAAGAAAATGAACCAGAAAGTTAATCTTTTGTAGTGATTAAGAAAATATCTCAGAGGAAAGAGAGTAAGATAAAAATATCAGTTTACTGAATTGTAATAAAGAAATACAAAAAGGAATACAACAAATTGAGAAAAATGATAGAAGTTTGTTGTCCATAACTGTCAAAGAAAAGAAGTATTCAACTATATAAGAGCACACCTAAAAATCACGCATAAGTGGTCAAAGGAGAGAAAAAGATAAATTTTGAAAAAGAAAACACAAATGAGAAAAAAATCATATGAGAAAATATAGCTACAAATTAAAAAAAACACTAATTAAAACAGGTACAAAGTACAACTGCTTAATTAACAAAACACAAATTATAAAATCTGATGTTGACTGGGCTGTACTCTGACTTAGTGACATTATTAGTTGTTTTGATCTTTCTGAAAATTAATCAGGAATATGTAACAAGAACTATAAAACTGTTCCTATCTTTTGACCCAATAATTCCAGCTGGCAATATAAGGAATGTAAAGAAATATTCAGTACCCTAAAAAGGAAAGAAGGAAGGAACGGGGCTGGCCACATGGCCAAGTGGTTAAGTTCGCACGCTCCGCTGCAGGCGGCCCAGTATTTCGTTGGTTTGAATCCTGGGCGTGAACATGGCACTACTCCTCAAACCACGCTGAGGCAGCGTCCCACATGCCACAACTAGAAGGACCCACAATGAAGAATATACAACTATATACCGGGGGGCTTTGGGGAGAAAAAGGAAAAAAATAAGATCTTTAAAAAAAAAAAAAGGAAAGAAGGAAGGAAGAAAAGAGGGAGAGAGGGAGAGAGGGGGAGAGAGGGAGAAAGGAACAAGAAGGAAGAAAAATAATCTGTATAGAGATGTTCTTAGATATATTACTTAGAAGAGTGAAAAACTAGAAATCATCAAGTACCCCTCAGTAGGAGAACGGTTATAAAAATTACAACATATCAATATAAGAAAATTTGACATAGTGTTTAAAGACACATCCAGTGACAAAGGAGAGGAATTAATTTCAAAAATGTAAATAAAATTTTGTTTTTATTGTATTCTTTTTTCTATGAAGTTGCTTACGTTCATGAAAAGGGTGCTTTTCTAGTTTGTCAATTAAAATATCGCGTGAGTCAGAATCAAAAGCTTACTGAAATTAAAGAAAGAGTAACTCACTATTTCCTCTTTGTCTATAGGTCTTTTGTTCTATTAAAAAACAGAAAATGGATCTGACATGACCGATTTTCAGAGTCATTTTGATTATTGCCCTGGTACCTTGTGCTCTTATAAGTGATACCAAGCTAAATGTTAGATGATTTGTTCCAGTTTTTTCCTAAATGCTGAGGTTAAACTGATTTTCTAAATTCCTTTACTTTACCTCAGGGCCTTTGAAATTGAGGATAAAGTTTCAGCTATAACTTCTGAGATCTTGAAATTCTAAGATATTAGAAGGGAGAAGGGTAATCATGAATACTAACTACCTTTCATTTGACATTCAGATGAAAAAAAGCTCTTTTCTTCTACAGAAAAAAAAAGAGAAATATCAGGATGATAAAATCTCACTCTTTTTCATCAATCTTCAAAATCCCACCATCATTTTTATGACCTCTTTTGTGGCATTTTTGGTATGTCAATGATCACTGAATAAGGCATCCATCACCAATCTTGCTACAGTAGTCTTCCTTTTACTGTCATTTAGAATTGACTCACTGCTACACTTCAGGGTAAGCACAACATTAACAGTGAAGCCTAGGACATCTTGGCCTTTCCTGAGTATATCTAAAAGCAATAGAAATCTTTTTTAAATGTAAGTGGTCTTATCACTAAGTTCCGTAAATTACCTTCCACTTGAAGAAATTCCCACAGAGTTGTAATCAGATGCTATCAAAAAACCAATATAAGTCAGGTCAGCTACTTCAATGATTTTGCTGAACAAATGCATCATAAGTACTCCTAAGTCTCATTAAAAGTTCACCTCTCTGCACCTTCTCCCAAGTGATAATCAATACTAGGACCATTTTCTCCTTTTCTCTGATATATACGTTACCTTATTAAAAAGATGCAATCCAGCTTGGTGAGTTAAAAAGAAAAAATTCAAGAACTATGCCTCCAACTGACAACTTTGCAATCCAGGCTCAGTGTTTGAGATACTGGCATTTCCCTATAATGTGTACCACTTTCCACGAATTTTGATTTAGCCTTCCTCTTTGCCACAGTAATTACTTCAGATCAAACGTTATGATAAAAAAACTAAAATGAATAAATTAATACAGTAAGTCTTTAAAATAATCTAAGTTTGGGAGATCTCATCAAGATGGTGGCACAGGCAGACTCTGAACTCACCTTCTCCCACAAACATAACCAGGTTACAATTATTCTTAGAAAAATTACCCTGGAGAGAAGACTGAAAACTGGATAAAAAGAACCCCTACAGAGGTCGGCCCTGTGGCTGAGTGGTTGAGTTCGTGTGCCCGCTTTGGCAGCCCAGGGTTTTACCAGTTTGAATCCTGGGCGCAGACATGGCACCGCTCATCAGGCCATGCTGAGGTGGCACCCCACATGCCACAACTGGAAGGACTCACAACTAAAAATACACAACTATGTACCAGGGGTCTTTGGGGAAAAAAAGGAAAAGTAAAATCTTTAAAAAAAAAAAAAAAAAAGAACCCCTACAATAAGGAACAGTCCTGACTGAGGCAGAAGAGGCAGAAATTCCTTCTGGAGACAAAAAAGCCACCTTCGTGAGCTGCAGACCTTCACAGCCAGCCGGGGGGGAGGAAACCTAAGGTATGCAGCCCTCCTTGGAGAAGTGGGGACCTTAACAGGGGCCTGTTACCACTATAAGCATCCTTCACATTCAGCACAACTGAGATGAGTGTCCTACTATTTGGTTTCATTGACTATTAACTGCAACAGGAAATACCCCCAGTAAAGCTATCAGATGAAAGCCAGAAAAATCCCGGGTCTTAAAGGGCCCATGCACAAATTCACCCATCTCAAAGAGCAACCTAAAATCTCCAAAAAGAAAGCTGTACAGTCCTTTGATGAACAGAGACTCACCTGGTAGGCTCTGGGTGCATCTCAGTGAAAGGTGGGACCTCTTCAGAGACTGAGACATTGGTGGCAGCCATTGTTGTGACCTAGTACAGGTGTGCTGACATAGACACTGGGAGATGCAATGGACGTTCCTGCCCTGGCCTCATAGCCCAGGGGTCTGCCACACTCCCTAGAGCACAGATTTAATCCAGTTCAGCCAGGGCAGGCAGCCCACCCTAGGGACCAGACCCACCCAACAGCAAGCCCTCAGGCCATTGTCAGCCTGCATAGACTGGGTGCCTTGATCCTCTACAGGTAGGTGAGTGTGTCCACCACTGTGGGGCAGGGCCTGTGTGAGGATCAGGTGGAGTGTGGGGTGCGTTGGTGGAGATGCGGGGGCCTCTGCAGTGGGGTGAATTGGTACACTGGAGGGGGTTGGGAAGTGTGCAGGACCAGGGCTGTGTTGACGGTATGTGGACCTGTGGGGAGTTTGGCTTATCAGTGGCAGAAGTCCTGTGCTTCACCAACAGCCACAAAGAGGATCAGCCCCACCTTCCAAAGCCTGAAACAACTGGGTGCTCCCATGCCTAGAGCCAGTCCCACTCAGGTGCAATCCTAAGAGAGATGGCAAAAGCCTTGCAGGCCTGAGGCCTACAGCAACTGTAAGCCCCTGAGCCTAGCACCCAGCTACACTGGGTACATACTCAATTAACAGGAAACTGCAACAGGAGTGTGCTATTAGACCTTGTAGCCAATGATGCTGGGGCTCCCTAAACCGATTTACAAACAGCTGGTCACAGAGGGAAGGACTAGACTCCCTGGGTACCTTCAGTAAGAGCAACTCTGCCACAGCAGAAGGACACAAGTATCCCATACAGGGGTCACTCCTGGAACATTTGGACTGGTGACAAGAGGGAAGCACACTGCTGGGCCTCAAAAGGCATCCCTTACATAAGACCACTTCTCTAAGATCAGGAGACATAGCTGACTCACCTAATACATAGATATAAGCACAGAGAAAGAGACATAATGAGGAGGCAAAGGAATACATTCCACCAAGGGAACAGGACAAAACCCCAGAAAAAGAACTAAATGAAACAGAAATAAGCAGTCTACCTGATAAAGAGTTCAAACAAAAACTCATAAGGATGCTCACTGATTGGCAGAAGACTGGATGAACACAGTGAGAAGGTCAACAAAGAATTGGAAAATATAAAAAAAGAACCAATCAGAAATGAAGACTACAATACTGGAAATGAAAAATTCACTAGAGGGACTCAATAGCAGAGGAGATGATACAGAAGAACGGATCAGTAAGCTGGAAGAAAGACTAGAGGAAATCACCCAAGCTGAATAGACAAAGGGAAAAAGAATTAGAATGAGAACCGTCTAAGGGAACTCTGGGACAGTATCAAGCGCACTAACATTCGTATTATAGTGTCCCAGAAGAAGAAGAGACAAAGGGGCAGAAAATCTATTTGAAGAAATAATAGCTGAAAACTTTCCTAACCTAAGGAAGGAAACAGACATCCAAGTACAGGAAGCACAGAGAGTATCAAACAGGATGAACACCAACAGGCCCACACCAAGACACATTATAATTAAAATGTCCAAAATTAAAGCTAAAGAGAGAATCCTAAAAGCTGCAACAGAAAGGCAACAAGTGACATACAAATGAAAGCCAATAAGGCCATCAGCAGACTTCTCAGCCAAAACCCTACAGGCTAGAAGAGAGTGGCATGAAATATTTAAAGTGCTGAAAGGAAAAATCCTACAGCCAAGAATGCTTTATCCAGCAAGGTTATCATTCAGAATGGACGGAGAGATAAAGAGCTTCCCAGACAAGCAAAAATTAAAGGAGTTTATCACCAAGAAACCAGTTGTACATGAAATGCTGAAGGGACTTATTTAAGTGGGAAAGAGAAGACTACAAATATGGATAAGAAAATTATAAAAAAAAAATTAAAACAGGCAATAAAATCACTGGTAAAGGCAAAAATACAATAAAGGTAGCAGATTAATCACCTATGAATATGTAGGTTAAAAGATGAAAGTACTAAAATTACCTATTTCAATAATAAGAGGGTAATGGGTAGACACATACAAGAGACTAAATATGATTTCCAACACACAAAATGTGGGCAGAAGAGAGTAAAAGAGGAGAGCTTTTAGAATGAGGTCAAGCTAAAGAGACTATCAACTCAATATAGATGGCTATATATGTAGAATATTATATAGGAACCTCATGGGAATCACAAACCAGAAACCTATAATACCTAAAAAAAATAAGTAAGAGGAAAGAAATCAAATATATTACTAAAGAAAGTGGTCAAACCGCAAGGGAAGAGGTCAAGAGAAGAAGAAAGGTACACAGAAGAACTACTACAACATCCAGGAAAAAAAAAACTAACAAAATGGCAATAAATACATTTTTATCAATAGCTACTTTAAATGTCAATGGACTAAATGCTCTAATCAAAAGACAGAGGGTGACCAATTCGATAAAAAAACAAGACCCATATATATGCTGCATAAAAGAGACACACTTCAGACCTAAAGACACTCACAAACTGAAAGTGAAGGGATGGAAGAAGATATTCCATGCAAACGGCAAAGAAAAGAAAGTGGGAGTAGCAATACTTATATCTGACAAAATAGACTTTAAAACAAAAACTGTAACAAGAGACAAAGAAGGGTACTATGTAATGATAAAGCAAACAATACAACAAGAGGATATAACACTTGTAAATATCTATCCACCCAACATAGGAGCACCTAAATATATAAAGCAATTATTAACAGACATAAAAGGAGAAGTAGACAGTAATACAATAATAGTAGGGGACTTTAACACTCCACTTACATCAATGGACAGATCTTCCAAACAGAAGATCAATAAGGAAACATTAGCCTTAAATGACGCATTAGATCAGATGGACTTAGTAGATATATATAGAACATTCCATCCAAAAACCACAGAATACACATTCTTTTCAAATGCACAGGGAACGTTCTCTAGGATTGATCACATACTGGGCCACAAAACAAGTCTCAATAAATTTAAGGACACTGAAATAATACCAAGCATCTTTTCTGACCAGAAAGGTATGAAACAAGAAATCAACTACAGGAAGAAAATCAGAAAAGCCACAAAAATGTGGAGATTAAGCAAAATGCTACTCAACAACGGTTGGGTTAATGAAGATATCAAAGGAGAAATTAAAAAATACCTGGAGATAAATGAAAATTAAAATACAATATGCCAAAATGTATGGGATATGGCAAAAGCGGTTCTAAGAGGGAATTTATAGCAATTCAGGCCTACCTCAAGAAACAAGAAAAATCCCAAATAAACAATCTAACAATGCACCTAAGGGAACTGGAAAAAGAACAACAAAGCCCAAAATCAGCAGAAGGAAGGAAGGAAGGAAATAATAAAAACCAGAGCAGAAATAAATGAAATAGAGACTGAAAAAACAATAGAAAAAATTAATGAAACCAAGACCTGGTTCTTTGAAAAGATAGACAAAATTGACAAACCTTAAGCTAGACTCACCAAGAAAAAAAGAGAGAAGGCTCAAATAAATAAAATCAGAAATGAAAGAGGAGAAATTACAATGGACAGCAGAGAAATACAAAGAAGTAAGAGAATACTACGAAACGCTATACACCAACAAACTGGAATTCTTAGACCTTTCAAAACTGGATCAAGAAGTAGAGAGGGGCCGGCCTGGTGGCGCAGCAGTTAAGTTCCCACATTCCACTTCTTGGTGGCCCAGGGTTCACCGCTTCAGATCCCGGGTGTGGACATGGGCGTCCCATGTATAAAGTAGAGGAAGATGGGCATGGATGTTAGCTCAGGGCCAGGCTTCCTCAGCAAAAATAGGAGGATGGTAGTAGTTAGCTTAGGGATAATCTTCCTCAAAAAAAAAAAAAAGGAAGTAGAGAATTTGAATAGACCAATCACCTGTAAGGAGATTGAAACAGTAACCAAAAACCTCCCCAAAAATAAAAGTCCAGGACCAGATGGCTTCCCTGGTGAATTCTACCAAACATTCAAAGAAGACTTCCAAAACATTGAAGAGGAGGGGAGGCTTCCTAACTCATTCTACGAAGCCAACATTATCCTGATACCAAAACCAGACCAGGATAACACAAAAAAAGAAAATCATAGACCAGTATCACTGATGGACATTGATGCAAAAATCCTCAACAAAATATTAGCAAATCGAATACAACAATACATTAAAAAGATCATACATCATGATCAAGTGGGTTTTATTCCAGGGATGCAGGGATGGTTCAATATCTGCAAGTCAAGCAACCTGATACACCACATTAACAAAATGAAGAATAAAAATCACATGATCATCTCAATAGATGTAGAGAAAGCATTTGACAAGGTACAGCATCTATTTGTGATAAAAATTCTAAATAATATGGGTATAGAAGGAAAATACCACAACATAATAAAGGCCATATATGACGAACCCACAGGTAATATCATTCTTAGTAGAGAATAACTGAAAGCTATCCCTCTAAGAACAGGAAGCAGATAAGGATACTCACTTTTGCCTCTCTTATTTAACATAGTATTGGTAGTCCTAGACAGAGCAATCAGGTGAGAAAAAGAAATAAAAAGGATCCAAATTGGAAAAGAAGTGAAACCATCACTATTTGCAGATGACATGATTTTATATATAGAAAACCTTAGAGAATCCACTCAAAAATTTTTAGAAAAAAATAAATGAATACAGTCAAGTCTCAGGATACAAAATCAACATACAAAAGTCAGTTGCGTTTCTATACACTAACAACAAAGTAACAGAAAGAGAAATTAAGAATAAAATCCCATTCACAATTGCCACAAAAAGAATAAAATACCTAGGAATAAACTTAACCAAAGAGGTGAAAGATCTGTACACTGAAAACTATAAAACATTGTTGAAAGAAATCAAAGAAGACACAAAGAAATGGAAAGCTATCCTGTGCTCTGGGATTGGAGGAATTAACATAGTTAAAATGTCCATACTTCCTAAAGCAATCTATAGATTCAATGCAATCCTTATCAAAGTTCCAACATTTTTCACAGAAACAGAAGAATCCTAAAATTTATATGGAACAACAAAAGCCCCCGAATAGCCAAAGCAATCATGAGGAAAAAGAACAAAGCTGGAGGTATCACACTCCCTGATTTCAAAATATACTACAAAGCTATAGTAACCAGAACAGCATGGGGTACTGGCACAAAAACACACACAGATCAATGGAACAGAATTGAGCCCAGAAATAAAACTCACAAGTATATGGACAGCTAATTTTTGACAAGGGAGCCAAGAGCATACAATGGAGAAATGAGAGTCTCTTCAATAAATGGTGCTGGGAAAACTGGACAAGCCACATGTGAAAGAATGAAAGTAGACCATTATCTTACACCATGCACAAAAATCAACTCAAAATGGAGTAAAGACTAGAATGTAAGACCCGAAACCATGAAAATTCTAGAAGAAGACATAGGCAGTATGCTCTTTGACATCAGTGTTAGCAGCATATTTTCAAGTACCATGTCTGACTAGGCAAGGGAAACAAAAGAAAAAATGAACGAATGGGACTACATCAAACTAAAAAGCTTCTGCACAGCAAAGGAAACCATCAACAAAACGAAAAGACAACCTAACAAACCATATATCGGATAAGGGGTTAACATCCAAAGTATACAAAGAACTCATATGTCTCAACAAAAAAAAAAATGAAAAACCCAATTAAAAAATGGGCAAAAGATCTGAACAGGGACTTCTACAAAGAAGATATATGATGGCCAACAGGCAGATGAAAACATGTTCAACATCATTAACTACCAGGGAAATGCAAACCAAAACTACAATGAGATTTCACTTCAGTCAGAATGGCTATAATTAACAAGACAGGAAACAAGTGTTGGAGAGGATGTGGAGAGTAGGGAACCCTTGTACACTGCTGGTGGGAGTGTAAACTGGTGCAGCTGCTATGGAAAACAGTGTGGAGTTTCCTCAGAAAATTAAGAATAGATCTACCATATGATCCAGCTATTCCACTGCTGGGTATTTATCCAAAGAACCTGAAAACACGAATGCATAAAGATACACGCACCCCTATGTTCACTGTAGGCTTATTCACAATAACCAAGACTTGGAAGCAACCTAGATGCCCATCAAGGGACAAATGGATAAAGAAGACGTGGTATATATACACAATGGAATACTACTCAGCCATAAGAAATGATGAAATCCGGACATTTGTGACAACCTGGATGGACCCTGAGGGTATTATGCTAAGTGAAATAAGTCAGAGGGAGAAAGTCAAATACCATATGATCTCACTCATAAGTAGAAGATAAAAACAACGACAAACAAACACGTAGCAATAGAGATTGGATTGGTGATTACCAGAGGGGAAGCAGGGAGGGGGAAGGCAAAAAGGGTGATTAGGCACATGTGTGGTGATGGATTATAATTAGTCTTTGGGTGGTCAACGTGATGGAATCTACACAGAATTTGAAATATATTACGATGTACATCTGAAAGTTATATAATGTTATAATCTAACGTTACTGCAATAAAAAAATACAAACATTAATTTATTTTATTTTTATGTGATCTGTATTAGAGCATACTGAGACTAAATGCCACAGTTCTAGCAAATATGGTATGTTCAAATGAGTTCCTAATAAAATGTGGGAGTCTAAAAAACAACACTTAGCTGTTTTTCCCTCTACATTGACATGACCCTTTCATAAACCTTTGCAAGAATATCACATCATCATATTTTCCAGGAACCAAATCCTGAATCTGAGTTTCACATTCTTTTCCTGTCACTGCATTTCAAGGACCCTCATCTCTTCTTAGTCTCCTATAGACCTTTTCCTCAGTAGAATATATCTAGTCCTCATTCTCTTTACCAGCTCATTATCCTATCCTTGTCTCTTGGCTATCTCATACACTATGTCCATCCCAGTCTCAGCTGACCAATCCTTCAATTTGCCATGACTTAAATCACTTTGGAAATCAGTCTTCTTCACAAAAACTTTCCCAAGGAACTGGAAGAGAACAGTTCACCCACTGGACTGTTAAATTAAACTAATAAAACTTGTCTCATACCAATCATTGGGCACTACTGCATCCAAGCATTATAAACACTTTTAAGTATCTGTTCAATGTTTGATCCTAATGAGTGTTCATTCTGTGATTGTTCACTTTAAATCACAAGCACCCAGAGAGGAGCACTCTATCTTTATAGTACACAACAGAACATGTTTCATATAGTCATTTAATAAATGTTTTTTTATTATGAAAGTCATAAGAGAGATATATCTAAATCTTGACCTGGAGTGTCCAGTGTTCATTTCAGAAACTGAAAAGCACTGACTAACCATCACCACCATCCATGTACATGACTACCGAACAATCTCAACTTCATTGTTGTTGGCTCTCTTTTCCTTCAATGATGCTTGTTAATAAAAATAACCCACGAGATGTCACTGTCATTCTAAGAGAACTTGTAGTGGTATGAAGGAGGCAGCTGGAGGAATCTAGTTTTTCCACTCTGCCTCTATTTTCACTTACACTTCCATTTTTAATTATTTAATTTCTTCAGCAGCTGTGCCAAGGTAAAGGTAAAATTTCACCCCAACATACAGACTCAATCACAGCAGTCTATACGAATCATTCTTCTGAGAAAAAAGAG
This sequence comes from Equus quagga, assembly GCF_021613505.1. NCBI lineage: Eukaryota > Metazoa > Chordata > Mammalia > Perissodactyla > Equidae > Equus > Equus quagga. Next base: position 41,050,340 of record NC_060268.1, read on the forward strand.
CAGTCATCAAAAAATGCCCAAGATGGGCAACTATTTTTATGTCCACATTATTTAGTACTAAAAGTTAAGAAATTAAGTTTCACAAAGAAGTATCACTGAAAAGGGAACCGGATTATGAAGTTGGTTAAGATATACGCTAGGCATAAATCACTAGGATTTCAACACTGACATTCACCACTGAGTAGGGTAGGGGATTCATAGATATGTGCTCATATAAGCAAACTAGTATCATCATTCAATAAGAATCTAAAAGAAAATACTTGTACCACAAATAATACGATTACCTCCTGGACCTCTTCTACCACCCCCAACATCATTCTTCTTTTTCACTGAGGATGACAGGAATCAGATGGAATTAAACTAAGATTGACTTTTTTAGATCTGGACAAGAGTGGTGAGAGGAAGACTGAGGTAGATTTCAAAAAAAGGAAAAGGGCAACACAGAGAGAATAATGTGGCAAGAAATCTCTGAGCATCAATGGGGATGGAAGGTATATGTATAGAAGACACACATAATGAGATACTTTTAGAGAAGGGAAGTAGTGCTAACCAAACAGCAGCTAGGAGTGGAATGTTAGTGGAGGTCTAACGCTCTTACAGAGACAAAAGGCAACAGTATTGGGCATAAGACATTTTTACATTACAAAATCTCAGGAAAGTCCTAATTTGAAAGAGATAATAACACAAAAACTGAGACTACAGGCTAACCTTAATCCAAACAGCTCTTAGGGATCTATGTCAACTATATTGGAAAATTATACAGGATGCTCTTATTTTTCCCCAATCTAAAATGAACAAAGAGAGGCTGGCCTGGTGGCATAGTGGTTAAGTTCACATGCTTTGCTTCGGCGACCTGGGGTTCACGGGTTTGGAACTCGGGTGCAGACATACACACCGCTCATCAAGCCACGCTGTGGAAGCGTCCCACATACAAAATAGAGGAAGACTGGCACAGGTGTTAGCTCAAGGCCAATCTTCCTCACAAAAAAATAAATAAATAAAATGAACAAAGAGATCCCTTGCTTCCATGCCATTTTAAAAAGTCAATTCCAGAAATTCCATCTAGTAAAAAAGAATTTTGTTTCTAATGTCAAAACCCAATTTTTATGCACTTCAATAAACATTTCATAAACCTGAAACCTGACCATTTTGATTTACTGTAAGTCAGACTCTACAAGTGCAAGAATCATTGTCCCAAAAATGTAATAAGCAAAGGAATCACAGACATTATCCCCAGGGCTACAGAACTATACCAACAACTTTGTGCTGTGACTGAAGCATCCAGTGGGAAGTGATGGCAATTCCTGTAATTGTGTCTTTACTCTGTCATCCATATCTCAAAGGCATTTTTTTATTTAAAATAAGCAAAAAGTGAAAGTAATCCTCAGAGATTCCCTGCAGTCCCCAGACGATGATATAACTCAATTTCCGCTTCAATATCCCATTAACTCTGAACAAGGAAAGACAGCTTAAAGTCATTTCCAAGGACATCAAGAGATACTGAAGGATAAGCTTTTAGAATGAAGCTCCTCACAACAGTCCACACTACAAAAATAGACCTAACTAGAGCCCAGAACAGAAGGAAGAGCCTTTTCCTCTTCAATTTTCACAGCACTGTGATTCTTCCAACAGAAAGGTCAGTCTAGAAGCTTTAACTTGCAGCATTTCCCCAGGTTACTGACTAGGACCCTTCCTATGATTGACTTCTGGCAAGGAAAAAGTGAGCCAAGGGCAAAGCAAATGACTCAGCAAACTTTTACAATAGGTGTTCCCCAGGGAACTCCAGCTTGGAGGATGTCAACCAAGGATCCTCAATGTCAATATCTACAATGTCAACTAAGATACCCTTTACTCAGTGCCCTTTCCCACACAAATCCCTCCCTTCCCCTTGAAAGATCCTGGGATGGCTTCAGCCTTGATTAGTGATTAGTAAGATCCCTCTTCCTGTAGCCAATGGCACCAGCTCCAGGTGACTGCACTACCTCAGAACCATCCTCTCCTCACTAAACTCAGTATGCCTCAGCAGTTTGCTACCATTACTACCATTACCATATCTATGCCCCTGTGCAAAGTGAGGCCCATGAAAGACTAGCATCCTCACCAATCTCTGGAGGCAAAAGGACTTGCCCACTGTAGTGGAACAGCTCTGCTTCACCTTCATAGCCTTCTTTCCCACACTGGCAGTGCAGATTATATCCCTCCCCCAGGACCCTGACTACATTTCTTTCTACCCATTTTTCCAAAGATTATACTTCAGTCCCACTACTCCAAGGCAGTTCCAAGTGAGGCTTAGATATCACAAAGAGAAAGCTGTTCTTGGGTGACTCTGGGTAAGTAAAGAGAAAAAGGATTAAGTCTAGTGCAGTCCAGACAAGGTGAACCTTGTTCAAAGTTCTAGAAAATGACTCTAGAAGAAATCTTTCCATAAAGAATAATCTTTCCATTATCTACCTGAACTATGAAGCCTATCTGGGAATTCGTAAGCTTAGCACTTCGGAAGTTACATATTTCTTCCAAACTTTGAGTAGCTACACAAGTCATAGGCTAGCCCCGGGTTTACAGTTGTGTGGATCAACTGGGGATAAACCAAAAGAGGGAGAACACAGCATCTCTGTGTAACTTTTCATTATTAAAACTTCAAAGTACAGGGTGTACAGATTTATAGATTTACTTATAACCCTGACTCAGGTAAGCAGAAACCAGCTTGGTATAAACTAGCTGGTGTTGGGGCTGGCCCCGTGTCCGCGTGGTTGAGTTCACATGCTCTGCTTCGGCGGCCCAGGGTTTCACTAGTTTGGATCCTGGGCGCAGACCTAGCACCACTCATCAAGTCATGCTGGGGTGGCGTCCCAAATGCCACAAGTAGACGGACCCACAACTAAAATATACAACTACGTACTGGAGGGCTTTGGAGAGAAGGAGGAAAAAAATTTAAAAATCTAAAAATAAATAAACTAGCTGGTGTTAACATTGAAAAGAAATTCTTATTTCTATGCTACAAATTTCACAGTACTATCACTACCAGAAAATAAATAAATAAATAAGGCTTTGTTTCTTTGACACAGATGACCTCTACTGACCAAAGGATGAATCCAGGCCAGGTTTTAGCCTTATGGTTACCCAAACTTTATCTCAGAGGTCTAACCAAAAAGCTATCTAGTCTGTTTTTAACTCCTCAATTGCCATTCATAAAGTCTTTAAACCTTATTGTGTTACCAAGACAAGGTATCCATTTTCATTCAAATGAGTATCAAAAATTAATTCTTAACTATCTCCATGAGGAATATTTAAAACACCTTAATAAAAAAGTATGCTTTTAGGGAAATTAACAATGAAAAATTAAATGAAAGATAGAATTGTTAAACAGGACTTAACTCTGACAAACAAGAAAGAACAGGTTGGTGATGTGAAAATGACAAAAATCTCCAAACAAGCCACTTATCAAAATTCAAGTATCTAATCAGAAAAAAAGATAACTCTGGTCATATTAGACATACATATTAAAGTTTAAGGAAATAGATTATAAAAAGTTCAGAGAAAAATCAGACAAGCCAATGTTCAGATATCATGAAAAAATTTTTGAAGTCCTAGAAGGCTCAAAAAACTCAAAATTTTAACTACACAATTACTACAAGAAGAAGAAAAGGGAGAGATCTCTAATGAAGCCAATATGCATAGTCAAGAAACCCTGTGAATGTGAAGCACCTAAACTTTAAAAGGATGTGTCCAAAAGACAGGAGAAAAAAATCACATGGCCAAAGCAAAATATAGAAAAGACTGGCAAATGTTTATAGAAAGAGTGGAAGGTAAAGGCCCAACATGAGCTAAGACTCATGAAAAATATGGAGGGCAATAATGAAAGTTCTTCTTAGATGCACAGAAAGTAGGGAGAATAAGAGAAGGATATGACCACTGTAGAAGGCAAAGAAGAGAGAAGCACTCAGTACCTCTTTTGTCTCTTTCTTTATCCAGAATGAAATTCAACTTGGCAAGAATAAAAAACCCTGATTAGAAAGAAACGAAACAAACAAAAGAAATAAATTCCATCCATATATATATATATACACATATACAGTAAGAGACCACTTGAATTCATTTCATTCATTAGGTACCTATTTGTCCCAGGTTCTGACTCAGGCACTGAGCACATAATGGTGAACAAAGCAGACAAAATCTTTGCTTTCATGGAACTTATATTCTACTGGAGTAAACAGACAATAAATAAATATAGAAGACAACATTCAGTAGTGATAACACTTTAAAGAAAAACAAAGCAGGGTAAGAGGATAGAAAGGTACTATTTTAGATAATCATTGAAGACCTTTCTGCAAAGAAGGCATCTGAACAGAGACTTGAATGAAATGAAGGTGCAAGCTACAGGGGAAAGGCCCTGTAGACTGAAACAACAACAAATGTGAAGGCACTGAGTTGGCAGGATGCTTGAGTGAGAAACAGCAAGGCTACTGTGGCTAGAATGGAGGGAGCAAGGGAAAGAGCAACAAGAAATGAAGTTGGGGAGATGACCTGAACATGGAGGGCCCCACAGGCTTCCACACTGCATGAGATGGAAAACTTTTGGAGTGTTAGAGCAGAGTAGACACACGATCTGACTCATACTTTGAAAGTATCACTCTGGCTACTGCAGAAGAGAGACTGCTGAGGAATAATCATGAAAAGCAAGCAGATCAGCTGGATGGCTACTGCAGCTCCAGGACAGGGATGACGGTGGCTAAACGAGTTTGAGTGCCCAAGTCCATATAAACTACATCTCAGAGTACTGAAAAAAATGTACAGATGTGTTGTTCACACAACTACTGTCAATTTTTACGACTTAAAAAATACAAGAGTGGCGCCAGAATCCTAGAGATAAATCTTGTCCCAGTTTTCACAAATGGAGGAGAGGAAAGGCAGATTCCAGAAACTAGGAGTCAAAACAAACCTACTATGAACAAAACAAGCCCAACTGGTTTTACTTCCTCTAAGAAAGCATCAACTCTTCCCAATTTTTTCATATTACTTTCCAGGTCTTATTCCTATGCATACATAGTTTTTCAACGTCGTAATTATAAGGTAGATCTGTTTTTATTGCCTAATTGCTTTAGATTTCACTGTATTATAAGTGTTTCTCTGTGTTGTGATTCTGGCATCATTTTTTAAATAAGTGCAAATGAAAGGGAACAATGAGAGAAGTTTGTAGAAGAGGCATAAAATTTTCAGGATATTCCTGCTTACTTACCTAAGTGGGGTTACAACATTATTTACAACACGAATCTGATACAGGTAAGTTATTTTAGAATAACTTAGTCATGCCTAACAAAGTCACACCAGAAAAATGATGAAATAGAACATTTCCTATCAAAAATAAGTAACATTTTAATAAAAACATAATGTCCAAAACCCCAGAACCCTTTCTGAAGTGAATATTTACCTTTGTTCTATAAATTCTAGAGAAGAGCTTTATTTCTCTAGGTACATAACGAGCAAACTGGCTACGATAAAATATAAAAGTAGAAAGAAAACAGAAAGTCAGATTTATTTGTAACTAGTTGGTCTTTTCTACTTTTTGGTCATACTAATTCGCCATAATCTTCAAAGAACACAACCCTTCATCACCTTCCAGTGGTAGAAAAATATGTTACATCTTCTAAATTTCCTTAGGCCAATTAGTCTGCATTGGGATTTTAACTACATACCGTCCTCTTTCTCCTTAGGGCTAACAGAAACCATTTTATTTCAGTTTTATGTTATCGTTCAGACAACTATGCAAATCAACAGCAGTTTTACATGTTGAGGACCTAAAAGAAATTATTTGAAATTGAAAAACAATATAAGTGACAGAGAGTTCTGGTTAAAATGGCTGTGTAAGTTCACACTGTGAGGCCACCATGCTTCTGCACGACTCACATGACAAGCGATAGGCAAAAAGTAAAAAATGCAAAATCCTAGCTGCTGTATTTGTCAAGGTTCAGTTGGAGGTATGAAAAACCTCTAGTATTTTAAGCTGAATCAGATTTAATACTTAGGTGCTCACACTTAGATGTCAATAAAATAACTGGAATGGCTGAAGGAGCAGGTTGTATGCTAGATCTTAAGGAACGTGTCTCAGAATCCACACAAGGCTGGCCTGCCAAGGGAACTGCCACCTTTGCTACTGTCAGAAAGTCAAGGAAGCAGGGCGCTGCTGTGCCAAGTGCTGGACAGGATCATACCTCCTCAGCCACAGTCCAGGAATTAGGCAGCCACCAACGTGATTGTTGGCTCTAAGAACACAATGCCTTAGCTGCAGTTAGAGATCAGGAAGTCGCTGCCAGAATTGTCGGCTCTAAAGAATACAGTTGAGGGCTGCAACCTGGGGATCAGAAACAGTCACAAACCCTAAGCCACTGGATCTGTTCCAGCAAAATCACTGCCATGCATACTACACCCTATCCCCACTGAACTCAGTCCTGAATCCAAGTGTTATAAAAGTGAACATGATCAGTATAATCTGAATCACAGGAACCCTAGAGGTAAGGAAGCCTATGTAGTAGTTTTTACTTTCCAGTCTGTATAGTAATGGAAGGCATACAAGAAGTTATCCCATCTACCATATGTGCCACAGCCATATCCAAGAAGGTGACAATAAATTATATGAATTCTATTATGATATATGAGAAAATCTATTTCCAAGGACTATAAATGGAACAGAAACACAAAGCAGTGAGTGAGGCCTAATGGGCTCCAGATCTGGAAGCAAGCAAAGAGGGCCAAGAATTCAGCTTCTGTAGGTTAATGAGAATTAAAAATGCCTCACTTAAGGCAGGGAACTGGAGCCAGGCTCATTGCTTAAAACCAGAGAGTGGGCAGAATTCCAGAAATGAGACTGAAAAAAGGAGTTTACATGAGGCTGTACACCAAAAGAGGCAGGAGGGGCCAGGATCCAAGCCAGCCACTTGTTAGCACAGTGGCTGGAAGTGCATTATCACCGTTATCAGCAAGATCAGGAATCCTGAGTTACCTCGTGGAACCAGATGGAGGCAACCACAAAGCTGCTAGGCTGGGTAGGGGAAGGTAAGATGGGTAACAACTCTCACTCAAGTTAATCTCTCAACCAAAATTCAAAAATACATGAAGAAAATTAATACCATAATTAATGACAAAATCAACCACTGAGAGATTAATTCACTCAAGACAAAATGAAAATAACAGAACAATCTGAAAATGACCTTAAGATAAATATGTTTAGGATCTTCAGAGAGATAAAGAAAGGAAAAACAGCCATAAAACACAGACATTGCAAGTGCAGTCTCAGTACCAACCAGTATAAACACAAATAAATTCACACCTAGACATATCATAGTGAAACTACAGAACATCAAGATGCCATAAAGAAATATTACCTACCCAAAAAACAACAATTAGACTGACAGCAGACACTTCAATGGCAGTAATAGATGCCTTGAAGAAAATGGAGTTGTATGTTCAAAGCATTAAGAGAAAAGAATTATCAAGCTAGAATTCAATGCTCAGCTAAGTTATTACAAAGAATGAAGGGAGGCCAGCCCCATGGCCAAGTAGTTAAGTTTGTGCGTTCCACTTCGGCGGTCCACGGTTTCGCCGGTTCAGATCCTGGGCATAGACATGGCACCACTCACCAGGTCATGCTGAGGCAGCATCCCACATAGCACAACTAGAAGGACCTACAACTAGAATATACAACTATGTACTGGGGGGATTTGGGGAGAAGAAGAAAAAAGTAGATTGGCAACAAATGTTACCTCAGGTGTGAATGTTCAAAAAAAAAAAAAAAGGAGGAGGGCAAAATAAAGACATTTTTAAGACCTACAACGACTCTGAGATTTCCACTAACAGATTCTCACTAAAGAATTGATATATTTTAGGATGTGCTTCAGAAAGAAGAGCCCAAAGAAGGAAGCAAGGTATGCTGGTGGTCCCACAAACTGACAAAATGTATCATCAGATGCATCTAATTATAGATTATGAACAACTAATTTTTCATGATTAAAAGTGGCAACATGAATGAACCTTGAAAACATTATGCTATGTAAAAGAAGCCAGTAACAAGACCACATATGGTATAATTTATATATAATATATATATTTATAATTTATAATTTATAATATATATAATTTATAATTTATATGAAATGCTCACAATAGGCAAATCTAAAGAGACAGTAAATTAATTAGCAGTTGCCTAGGACTGGGGGACGGGAGGAAATAGGGAGTAAGGCAGACATTGTTTATGGGTACAGGATTTCTTTTAAGGGAGACAAAAGTGTTCTAAAATTAGATTGTAGCAATGTTTGCATAACCTTGTGAGTAAACTAAAAAACATTGAATTGTATGCTTTAAATTGGTGAATTGGAAGGTATGTGAATTATATCTCAACAAAGCAGTGTTAAAAGTGCAACTAGAAAAGAAGACGAGGATGCTCAAGCATATTAAGTTCCTTCTCAACTTTGATAGAAAATTTTGGAGTTACGTATGAATGTTAAAAACTTAGGAAGAACTGGGGCCAGCCCCGTGGCCAAGCAGTTAAGTTCATGTGCTCCCCTTGGGCGGCCCAGGGTTTCGCTGGTTCGGATCCTGGGCGCGGACATGGCACCATTCATCAAGCCATGCTGAGGCGGCATCCCACATGCCACAACTAGAAGCACCCACAACTAAAAATATTCAACTATGTACCAGGGGGCTTTGGAGAGAAAAAGGAAAAACAAAATCTTAAAAAAAAAAAAAAACTTAGGAAGAACCATTACAAGAGCAGAAATGCCATACATTAGCTTCCAAAATCAGTAGAGGAACAAAAGAGATGATACTGACAATTTTATCAATCTAAAAGACAAGAGTAATAAAAAGCAAGTAAGAGGAATGTTAAGAGACAATACACAGTAAAATGGCAAAAATGAGTTCAAATCTCTTTCTTTCTCTCTCTTTCTCTCCACACACGCACACACACATACACACTCATCTATTAAAAGTCTATCAGACTAGGTTAACAAATCCAACTAGAGACACATCTAAAGCAAAATGATCCAGAAAATTTTTAAATAGACCGTGAAAAAATGTATCAGGCAAATATTAAACAAAGGAAAGCTAGTAAAGCAATATTAACAGATATAATAGAACTTAAGATCAAAAACAGGAATTAAAAAAGACATTACATAATGATAAAAAGAACACTCTACAGAGAAGATACAATGAACTTATACAATCAATGTTCTCAAATGCATAGGAAGCAACAAGGTACAAATAACAAGGAGATACTGAGAAAACTAGAATCATAGTGGGATATTTTAACACTCTGCTATCGGAAACTAACAGATCAAGTAGACAAAAATTCCCTAAGGATACAGCAAATTTGAACACAATAGTAAGTTTGATGTTATACATATACATACACACACACACATAGATAGATATAAAACCCTGTACCAAAACAGAAAAAGAATATACATTGGTTGTAAGCATACATAAGACATTTATAAAAATTTACTACATATTATGTCTCAAAGGTAGCACTGACCAATCTCTAAGAATACCAATCACATTAAGTACAATGCAGATAATTAGAAATCAATAAAAAGTAAGTAAAAAAACAACCATATGTTTAGAAAATTTTAAACGTACTCAAAAATAGCTCATAGGGATGAAAACAAAACAGAAATTGTGAAATACTAGAACTGAACAATGAAATTACCATATATCAAAAAAGTGTTGACTATCACTTCTAGTCAACATTATTTTGGAGGTCCCAGACAGCACATGAAGTAAGAAAAAAAAAAACTAAGATAAAAATATTAAAAAGGAAATATCAAAACTGTCATTATTTGCATGTCATCATTACTCTCATAAAAAATCCAAGAGAGTCTACAATTAGAATTAATAAAGAGAATTCAGCAAGGTTTTTGGATATAAGATCAACTTACAAAAATTGACAGTGTTCTTATATAACAGTACTAACCAATTTGAAATGTAATAAAAAAAAAAATTACAATAGCAATAAACACTATAGGGTAATTGGAAATAAATCCAACAAATTATGTGTAAGACTCTGCCAGAGAAAAGTATAAAATCATATTAAAAACTCAAGGAAGAACTAAATAAAGAAATACATTATGTTCATACATAGGAATACTTGATGGAGTAATCATATCAATTCTCCTCAAATTACTCCATAAAAAATCAACACTTACATAACGTTATAAACCAATGTGACCTCAATAAAAAAAAGAAATCAACACAATTCCAGTAAAAATCCTATAGGGAATTTTTATGGAACTTAACAATCTCATTCTAAAATTACATAGAAGAATGAAGAGTCAAGAATAGCTAAGATTTTTGAAGAAAAACAGTGCAATATTATCACAGGGATAGACAAATAAACCAATGGAAGAGAAAAGAGAACTAAGAGACAGTCAAGTACGTATACAGAAACTTGATATGAGAGTGGTGGCATTCCAAATGGAGGGGAGAAATAGGCTATTCAATAAAAGGTGCTGGGATAATTGGCTATGCACATGGCAAATTAGATCCCAACCATATAGTCAAATAAAATTGGTGGAAGAAAAAAAAGCACCCTAAACGTGAAAAGCAAAACTGTAGAATTTTCCAAAGGAATTATAACATTGTAGTTCCTTTGACTTTCTTACTTGATACAGTTTCTAGGCTCTAAACAATCCTAGTTGTTCTCCTCAAGGGCATCCTGTACTCAAAACTGAATTCTTCTTGTAATCTGGAAGCTGCAAAGTAGAGTGGGAGCACCACTTTCCCAGTCCTGTTATTAGACTTCTGGTAACACAGCCTTCCTGAGACCACACTAGCTTTATTTGTTCAGTGCAAAACAGGACTGATGAACACTGTACTTGCCATCTATTAAACCCCTAAGTCATTTTCTTGCCTGCTACACTTAAGCAAGTCTGTCACATTCTGGGCTCATTTGTATAGGAATTTTTGTTTCCTCCACATGCAAGGCCTTATTCTTACATCTATTTAATACATCATTAAATTAGGCCAGTTGTTTTTGTCTGTAGTGACCTTTTCCATATCTCCCTATGTCATCAAATGTACTCATTATCCCTCTCCACTCTATGTCATTCACAAAATCAATAAGCATGCCTTCTTAGAAGGCTTCATCCAAAGAATTGATTAAAATGTTGATCAAGAGGTTCTAAACAGAGAACTCAAGAGGGAGGATAACAGAAAATTTCCTCCATTGACTCATTAATACTAATCCACTTAACAGTATTAGCAATTGGTCCATATTTTTCCATCTGGCCTTCAAAAATATTATGAGATGTGGTCAAATGTCCTGCTGAATTTTGGCTAAGCTTTGCTTATTGCATTTCCATTATCTTTCAAACTACTAAACCTTTCAAAGGAGAAGTGAGATGAGTCTGACTTAACTTGTTTTTAGTGAACCCATGGTAGTATCAAATAACCTGTGCTTCTTCTCTTAGATGATCATAACCATTTATTAATAATTGTATAAGTATATTCATTAGAAATTAACATAAATTATAAGAGAGACCAAATTATGAGGACTCCACACATTTATAACATAATTACTACAATCTCTATGGGTGACATATAATTATGAAAAAATACATATCTCCACCCTGTGTAGGTCAGAAAATTTCTTTACAATCTATCATTCACACAACAGAGCTGGTAACTCTAAGAAATGGAGCCCCTTAGGGTGGGGGGAAAAGTTTGGGGAGGACGATAAATATAAAAGGATAACTGAGTTAATAAGAATTACTTTGACAATTTAAATTAGGAGAAGGTGTTCTGGGATACAACTGGGCAAATTCTGTACTTTTTCCTAAGAACAATGTGTTCCAAATCCAGATAGAGTTAGAAAACTCAGCTCCAAGATAACAGCTGGTGCCCCACTTGACCACAAAGAATGTCCCACACACTGGGTACCCCAAACACTGAAAATGAAGATTAGAAAATATTCTGCCATCCTCACACAGCCAGCTTTGAAACACTACCTCATTTAATCTTCCCATTGAATTTATATATGAGCACCTAAGAGATTTACTTCCATCTAGCTTTCTTAGTGTCCCAGAAATACGGATTGTTCACTCTGGGACTGAGAAATCAGCTGTCTATATGGATATTGAGTATACAGAGACGGACACACAGCCAAAAATTTTCACTAAACACAAAGAACCATGAGGTAGAATAAATTTTTGCTACTTAAAGCACCTTTCCAAGGGTTCCATTAATAAGTAAGATATTATTAGAGAATAAGCAAGATATTATAATTAGAGATGTTATTAGAGAATTATTCAATGCAAAAATCATTTCTGAAGACAAAGAAATATGGTATTGCCCAACAAACTACACTAGAGGGATCAGAACGTAATACTGAATAGTAGACAATATCATCTCTGCCTGAAGCTCTTTTTCTTGATTGTAAATGAGAAATGGAAATACAGAACTCCTAAAAGCTAAAAACTCTAGCCAGCTACCCTGTGTGACTATGAATGTCTCCCAGAGCCTGTTAGTGTATAATACAGCAGACATTCAAAAATTTTTTTATTTTGTCTGCTCCTCTGCAGCCACTTCCTTTCCACTAGGACCTAAGCAAAGAGGACTGAACCATTTAGACGTTATGATTACCATTCAACACCTATTTTCTCAGGGATATCAGTTGAATCTGAGAGCTGAAGGAGAATCAAGAAGGCACCAAATGCAACCACCTAAACTCTACAGAGTAAAAAACAGGCCCCAAGAGTTCAAGAGCCCAAAGTCTCATGATTAGTTAGTAGTGAAGCTGGAACTGGAACCCAGGTCATGAGGCTCCACTGTCACAAGTATAATCTTGGTTTGCCAGGATCCCTCTCTTCTGAGTAGCACTTGTTATTTTTCATCCTGCTCAAGCATCATTGGCCATCAGCAGACACTGAAATGACATTTCACAAAAGCCTTACAACTCTAGGAAGGTGCAGAATACATTAGGCTCCTATGATCATAGTATTTTGGAACTGGAAGAATCTTTAGAGACTTATCTCTGCCTCTTACACATGAGCAAACAGAGCTTAAGGGGTTTGCACAAGCTCCCGATATGGAGCCCAAAGTCAGAATCAAGAACTGGCTGTTCTGATTCCCAGGCCAGTGTTCTTCATACTTCATTACAGGGTTTCTCTGCTCTTTTCTTCTCCCTTTAGGCTTCTGCTTAACAGTAAGAGTTTGCAAGTTGAGGATATCTAGAGAGTATTATTTTTATAAATATTTCCTCACTTTTTTGCAAGTAAAACCCCTCTGGAAAAAGAACTTGTAAATAAATAAGGTCCACTTAGCCTCTGATTCTATCAGCCTGAGGAGTGACTTTTCCATGTCTATCTCTTACCCACTGGGTATCAACTAGATATGGATGGTGGGCAGGGCTGAGACAAAGGAGAGAGAAGAGCCTGGCGATGAATCAGTGAGCAGAGGAAGGAAATGTGCTTAGGAGTCTCCATCCATTTCACTCACAGGACCTCATGTGATGCAAGGCTTTAAGCTATCGAGTGTCTTGGGCCCAGGGGACTTTGTGGTTCAGGGACCATAAAGGATCCTAGACTGTAACAGCTTCTCTTTGTAGAGACATGCTGACCTAAATGGTTTCTGTGGAGTAGCTTAAAAATCTAACCACTATTCTATCTCAAACGCATCTTCCCATAAGCAACTGACATTTGAATGCTTGCGTAATTCATAAATACACCATTGTTACATTTAAGACATTCCATTCATTTCTCCAAACAAAATCCTTTTAGAAAGGAGAACTTGCAACAAAGTGAGTCAAGTCCACACGACATCCAAACCTTCCAAATTGTGAGAAGACTGAGGAAGTCTATGCTTGTTCCCTTACTATGGCAGGCTGCAAAGCAAGCTGGTCTTTGGTGCAGGATTGGTATGAACAGCAGGGGAGGAAAGGGTTCTGGCTGAAACCTGGCCAGAGCCACAATGTAACAGCCTTCTTACCGAAAAGTGTCTCAATAAATTTTTCTTGAGGCAGAAAGCTCTTACTCTTTTCAGTTTACTAAGATGTAAAATAAAATTTCTGGAGTAGGATCCCAGGAGGATATACAAACTGCAGCCGTCGACGTCTCTGTTTTGGCTCCTTTGCTACTGATTCTGTTTGACGGACCTACCTATAAAGGCCTCCTGCAAACATTTGTCCTGCGGTCCTAACGCTCCAGGCTATCAGAGAGCTGGCAGATAGCAAAGCTGTACAGAACTGCATGCACCAGCTACTCACTAGAGGCCAAAGTGGAAACGGGAAATCATCATCTGTTACAGCACCATCAACTCAGTGTGCCATTAACACTTAACTCTCTCAAGTCCAGCATCTCTTTGAAATTGCTGTTTCGATAATTGATTACTTTTCACTATTGTATTTGCTTGAACAATTTTTTCATAAATATAGTGTTTTTCTATCAGTAAAACTACCAGGGATCAGTAAGAAAATTTAGGAGTTTTGGTTCTTAGAATAAGGTTTGGCAGGAAAAGGTAAATGGAAACTTAGACGAAACATACATCACAAACAGAAAATTTAGGAGTGAAATCCATTTCAGAGTAAAACTCATCTGAACAGGATTCAAACTCTAAGAAAGCTAACCCTAGAAGTCGCTCTTCAGAGTTTGGAATTTGTTAGCATATTACGCACAGTTACAATTCTGATTGCACACTAGCAGTCCAATTATGTTTAATAAGCAGCAGGGACACATGGTTACCAAGGATAATTCTGCCAAACTGAATGAGAAAGTTCAAGATTTAACCCATGTAATTTAGTGAGCACATTTGGCCACTAATAAAATATAATTGGCCCCTTGTCTTTCATTTTAATCATCTTTATTAGAAGAAAAATACATCATACTAAAGGAGTTTACCATATGGAAGCAGCAACTTAAAATCTCACGCTCTATTGCCATGTAGAAAATTAATACATTATGGTTTTACACAGTGGGAATGGAATTGAACTTCCACTTTGATGTGAACTTAACTTGAAAGAATTTTGTCTTTATACATGACTTAGAAAACAGGTGTTAAGAACAGACCAACCAATACAGTACACAAGTTTTTAGTTTTCCCTAAATACCATGTTACTTCTTTATCTGCTTACGTGTTTGGTTACTTAGGGAACTAAAGCTTTTTCTTTGAGATTAATTTGGGTTTTAATCCTACTCAATAGTACAAAACAGTATTTATGATTTATAATCAGAGCACATTTATAAGATGCTTCTGAGTGAAAATTGCTTGGTATATACTGCTAATTAAGTTTTAGTGAACTGTTTTTACTGCAAAACAAGCAACACTCTACAGATAAAGCCTTTATTATAACCACTATATGATGTTTTTTCTATTTCGCCTGCTAATTCATGCTCTGATGCATTACAGAAAGTGTCTATATGAAACAAATTCTATATACTTATCACAATTTTTAAAAATGAAGAGCCCTGAATACCTCACTGAAAGATCCTAGAAATCACACAGCTCTCTCCTAATTGTTTTAAAAGGCTGTTTCTTACAGCTTCTGGACACTTATAAAATCCTCATCTGCCCTCTATCCCCTTCCAAGAAGGGATGTTAACTCACGGTCTTGACTAGAGTTCCTTCAACAATGAAATCCAAATTGAAAAGTCTTCTGTGAAATGAGAATCCAATATTTAATACTTATCACTCCCTGATTCCTGGCTCATGTCTTTCTTCTCCTCACATCACATCATATTGCAGAGCACAACCACTTAGAAACCTTTCTTGAACTTTGTTCCTTGGAACACTGGTATTCCACAAAAATGTGTTCAACATAAAAGATATTAAATATATGTCTAAGAGAAACACTAAACACCTTTACAGAGCTACTATTGTGTGCAAATCTTTAAGAAATAATGCACAACCCCAAGAGAAATAAAAACATATTTTGGCACACAAAAACTTGTAAGCAAATGTTCATAGCAGCATTAGTCATAATAGCCAAAAGGTGGAAACAACCAAAATACCCCTCAATGACAATTACTGGCGAGTACATAAATAAAATGTGGTGTATCCATACAATAGAATATTATGCAGCAAATAAAAAAATGAAAAAAGTGAAAAGTGAAAGCAGTCAATCACAAAGGACTTTATATTGAATGGTTCTATTTATATGAAATGTCCAGAATAGGCAAATCTACATGGACAGAAAGTAGATTAGTGGTTGCCAGGGCCCCAGGTGGGTAGCAGCAAGAACGGCTGAGAAGGAAGGGTTGGGTGGTAATAGATAGAGGAGTGCAAGGTTTCCTTTCGACATAATGAAAACACTCTAAAATTGATGCGGTGACGGATATACAACTCTGAATATTCGAAAAGCCATTGACTGGATATTTCAAATGTGTGAATTGTGTGGTATGTGAATTATGCCTCAATAAAGCTATTTTTAAGGAGAAAAATAGGTACTTGAGCAGATACTTCACCAAAAAAGATATTCAAAAAAACCATCAATAAACATATGAAAAGATGCTCAACTTTATTACACCAGAGAAATATAAATTAACACCAAAATGACATGCCATCACATACCTACCAGAATGACTAACATCTACAAGCTGGATAATAACACGTGTTGGTGAGGATGTAGTGTAGCGCACATACACTATTGATAAAAACTAAAGTCGTACAGCCATTTTGGAAAGCTACTTGGTAGTATCTATTAAAGTCAAATATAAATAAACTATATGACCTAGAAATTCCACTCCTAGATATATTTATTATATGTGTACACCAAAAAACATACATAAGAATATACATAGCACCATTATTTGTAATAGCCCTAAAGTGAAAACACCCCAAAAGCTGATTAAAAAACAAAATGGATCGGGGCTGGCCCCGTGGCCGAGTGGTTGGGTTCGCGCACTCCGCTGCAGGCGGCCCAGTGTTTCGTTGGTTCGAATCCTGGGCGCGGACATGGCACTGCTCATCAAGCCACGCTGAGGCAGCGTCCCACATGCCACAACTAGAAGAACCCACAACGAAGAATATACAACTATGTACCGGGGGGCTTTGGGGAGAAAAAGGAAATAATAAAATCTTTAAAAAAAAAAAAAAAATGGATCTAGAATTATAGTATATTTACACAATGGAATATCAAACATTAATTAAGACAAAGTGCTAATAAACACAACAAGATAAATAGAAATAATATTATGTTGAGAAAAAAAGACACAAAAGAGTACATATTAAAATAATACAAAATGGGCAAAAGTAATCTGTGCTGTTAGAAATTAGGACAGTGATTATCTTCAGGCAGGAAAAAAGGTAGTGATGGAGGAGAGGGGTGAGTCATTAGGGATCCTTCTGGGGTGTTGGTAACATTTTATTTCTTGTTCTGGGTGCTAGTTACATGGATACATTTATTTTGTGGTAATTCATCTAGCTGTATACTTATTATTTGTATTTTTCTGTATATATAGATATAATACTTTATACATATCCACTGTTTATGGTTAGGAACCATGTTGCTCAGTCTGATCCTCATAGCAGATGTAGCATCAAATATATTCATTTATTTTGCTGGGAGTGTTTTGTTCTAACATAAACCCACTTCAGCAAGGCTGTAATACTTTAGTTTAATACTTTAGTTTAAAAGTTTATTTTTAAAACGTGAGAAAAAAAGAAACGGCACACAATAAGTGACAATGCTAAGAAAGTTTGACCTGTCATTTACTCAGAGTATTTACCCACAAACAGTTACACAGAACATGTACTGCCGATTCAATAAATACTGATCTATGTTATGAATCCTGTCACTTTATTTCAACATATATTTGTGATATTTTATTACATTAAATATTTATACCGCTTAGTTGTTCCCCATAGACCTATTGCTAGCCATAATCTATACATGACCCCAGCAAGCAAAAAACCGGAATCCTTCAATACGAAAATCATCATCACAGCACTTGGTTTCTAAACAACTGGAAGGTGAGCTGTCCAAAGTGACACAATTTATAATTTTCAGAGCTGCCTACCTTAAAAGCAGCAGATTATTGCAAACCTGCACTTCATGTTCTTCCCTTTGTTACAGAAAGCCTTGCTGAAGTGGGTTTATGCTACAACATAACACTCCCAGCAAAATAAATGAATAGATTTGCTGCTACAACTGCTATGAGGATCAGCCTGAGCAACACGGTTCTTAACCAAACAGTGGATATGTATAAAATACAAAAGCATTGTTTTCATTTTTCATATTGTATTTGTGTCTTCTCAATTTCAAAATAGCCCTACACCTGCATCTATGATCACCACCTTCTGTGGTCTAAAGGTTAAAATTTTTTATTCGCTAATTTAATCTCTTCCTTTTTTTTAATGACTATTAGCTAAATGCAATAAGGAGTATAATGAAATATGCAGGAAATTCTCCAGAGAAAAGAAGAAAAAAAGTTGATAGTAATGATAAACAGCACACTATCATAAAGGTAAAACTTTTGAGGCAAAGTCAAAGCCCTAAGTGTACTAAAAAAGACTAATACTTACTCTCAATGGACATAAGCCAGTCAACCAAATGCCCAATCATTTAAAAAAAAAGTAGAAATAATTGTTTTTACCTGTAAATAGAGGTCATCAAAGATTATACTTTAAAAAGTAAGGTAGGGACCAGCCCAGTGGTATAGTGGTTAAGTTCATGTGCTCCACTTCAGGGCCTAGGGTTCACAGGTTCAGATCCCACGCACAGACCTACACCACTCACAAGCCACACTGTGGCAGCATCTCACATACAAAGTAGAAGAAGACTGGCACAGATACTAGTTCAGCGACAATCTTCCTTACCAAAAAAATAAAGAAATAAAAATTTAAATTAAAAAAATTAAAAGTAAGGCAAAGGGGCTGGTCCAGTGGCATAGTGGTTAAGTTTGTGCGCTCCACTTCAGCAGCCCTGGGTTTGCAGGTTCAGATCCTGGGAGTGGACCTACACACGGCTCATTAAGCCATGCTGTGGCGGGCGTCCCACATACAAAATAGAGGAAGACTGGCACAGGTGTTTGTTCAGCAACAATCTTCTTCACCAAAAAAAAGAAAAGATAAGGTAAAGTTCGGGACTTTTTAATAGCTTTTAGCACTCTAAACTTCCCTTAAAACACGTGAGCTTAATGTTTGAAGTTTACACATTTGACTTTTATATGTGTTTCCAGTAACACATAATGTATGAAAGTTGAGGAATACCTAAACGACCAGCGAGGCTGCTGCTTCTTAAGCTAAATTTCATCTCTAGCCTGCCATGTGGAAGTATGAAAATGGGATGCGATGTACAACTTGACTTATTATACCCACTATATGTTTGGCACTGTGATAAACGTTGGGAATACACCTTTTAAACTGACCTTTCTAGATACACAAGAAACCAGTAACAATAGTTGCCTCTGAGAGGGCAAGCTGGGAGCCTGGAGGTCAGGGACGGGACAGAGATCAACTTTTCATTCCATATCCCATTGTTCTGTTGTTAAAAATAATGTCAACCTTCTCAAATTAAAAAAAAGCCAGTATAATTACATCTTCTACATCATGTTAAACACAATTTTTGCACACATTAACAATTTCAACATAAAGCTGAAATTCGAACTCCTTCAGATACATTTCATTCCTAGGTCTCTAGACAAAGCTTCCTTTCTTCTTCAAAACCTCCCATTCTCAACTCCTCAAAAAGCACAGTTCATGTCAACAGTTACTTAAAGGATCCAAAGTACATCTCAAAAGTTTTCTCCACTGGCCAAATGGTCAAGAATAATCCATCAGCATCAACGCAGGAGATATTCTATATCTGTTATCTATCAGTTTCCCTTACATGAAGGGCTAGATTCAGAATTACTCCTCTTTATATAACGTGGATCATTTGATTATATGAAAGGCCTAATAGATGCTTAAATTATTAGTACCCTGAAGGCAGCAGTGCCTACACGCTTTTCTTGAAAAGCATTTTCTTCTAAATTATACCTGCTTTTAGACAAATAAATCAACAAAATCACAACATCTGCTTTGTCCAGAAAACATAGAACATCCTAAAACTAAATGCTTTTGCTGAGCATGCTAAGAAAAAAGATCCATGTTGAACATCCTTTTATTGAGTCGCTATTTACATTTTAAGTGACTTATTTTGGGAGCAAAATGACAGTTATATCAATGCACAATGTGGCCCTAAATTACAAGTGGATGAATTAGGCTAACATTTTAGAGACAGAAATTTTAAAATGATAATCAGGTTGTTTTATCAATATTTAATTAGAATTTTAAAAAAAGAGACTAAGTGACAGTAATGATTTAAAAAGTTCTAAGCAGGTAAATGACACTACCTACCAAGCTGCTACTTTTTCAATGTGTTGAAATAGAAATTTCTAAATGTGTTGTGTGAAAAACAACTACTGCTAAGTCATTGATATCATAAATCGTAAATCCAAAATACCACTGGCTCTACAACATGCAAATGTACCATCTAATTTTACTTTAAATTACTCTCACTTCCTTTCTTCACTAGACTCCAAACAGGAAAGAAAATGAAAGAGTACAATCTAGGAGTTGAAAAAGAAAATGAAGCAACTTCAATCAGATCTGCATGACTCATATTGTGTCAGCTACAAATTTCTGATTTCAAGTCTTTAAAAAAAGCGACTTCAGAGATGCTTCAATTTATGTTGAAGTCATATGAATGATGAGACAATTGAATCACTTTACTGGACTTCGTTTTTTTTCTTGATTCAGATCTCTTCTCTTGCTGCCACAAATATGTTTGTTCAGTGTAAATGGAGTGATGAAAATTGACCTTTCTAGCTGAGTAGCTGGCTGAACAGGATTTTAAATGGTGTGCTTAGGATTTTACTTCACTCAATTGAAAGCAAAAGGAAGTGAAATAAAAGTTCATGGATAACAGATCCATATATCTAATTTTTATCCCAGGAACTTTAGAGCCTTTGTCCCACCCTTTTTGACAAATTCAGCATCTCACATCAGGACGAGGTGTAACCAGAAATGAAACATTGAACTACTACTGTGAGAAGTTAGGGGCTTCAAAATAGACTCCGTAGCAGCTGTCTTTTAAGAATTGTTCCCATCTATTTTCTTGTTTTCAGGGGAAAAAATTGAACAGAAGGGGGAAAAACATTGCTGTGCCCTTAAGCCCTGCCTAGTATCTCAACTCATTCCAGTGACTTTTCACTGATTTTTCTGTTTAATAGCAACAAAACAGTAAGACTTCCATTTCCTTCTTTCTTCTGTACCTCATAACCTGACTGACAAAGCAGTCTTGGAAACTCACTATTGTGGATATTTAAGACCACACATACTCTTAGCATTTTGTAAAATTTTCACTCTCACTAATGGTAGGCCCCCTCATTCACTTACTGTACACTCTGAACTCAACCCATCACTCACTAAAATCATAAAGATAGGAGACTATGTGCAACTGCCTGAGAAATTACATCCTCAAAGCAACCCTCAAAAACAAATTTCCATGAATACGTAATGGAAAGGGGAAAGAGCCTATGTTTATGAAATTTCTTTCAGACCTGCTACCTGATTTTCATTCAAAGCTAGCCTGTGAGCAAGTGCTAATTTGCATAGCTGATAGGAAGCTGAGCCCAATCATTTATTCACAGCAGGCACAGTGCTAGAAGCTAAGGATACAGAGATAAAAGACTTAGACTCTTTATTCCAGGACCTCAAAGTCTAGCGGACGAGAGAGCCACATAAATCGACAATCATAAAATATCGTGGACAAGTCACAACAGGACTTTGTCCAGAGTGGCATGGAAGGACAAAAAACAAGCACCTACGTCAAGTCTAAAAGAATTAGGGAAAACTTCTCAGACAAGGTAGCATAAGAATCAAGTATGCAGAGATCCTTAGAAGGACAGGAGTGGCAGTGGCGGGATACAACATTTTATTCAGAGGAAGCAGAATGTACAAAGACACAGATGTTCTGTTTGGAATGATGAAAAAGTTCTGGAAATAGAGAGTGGTGATTGTTACACAACACTGTTAATGCATTTAACGCCGCTGAATTGTACACTGAATGGTAAATTTTTTATAAAATAAGTCATGGGGATGTAATGTACAGCATGGTGACTATATTTAATAATACTGTACTGTATGTTTGAAAGTTACTGAGAGAGTAGATCTTAAAAGTGCTCATCACAAGAAAAAAATTTTTGTAACTATGTATGATAATGGATGTTAACTAGACTTATTGTGGTGTTCATTTCACAATATATACAAACATCGAGTCAGTATGTGTACCTGAAACTAATATAACATTATACGTCAATTACATCTCAATTTTTTAAATGGTAAACTTTATATTATGTATATTTTGCCACAAAGAAAAAAAAGGCACAGATGTCTGGGAGAGTACAAACACCAAATAAGGTATCTGTGAGGAAGACTGAGTGGCAGGTAAAAGGATGGAGATGTATCAGAGCTAGACCATAAAGGGCGTTGGATTCCACGCTAAAGGAGCGTTGAGGCCACATCAGAGAGGAAGAAAACCTGGTAGCTTCAGGAATGATTTGGAGGCTATTAATATAATCCAGATGAGAAATGAAGGTCTGAATTCTGAGAGGCAGTGGAGAAAAAAAGAAGGAATAGATTTCCGAGAGAGAAGAATGAAGACTTGGAAGCTAAATGTGAAGGAATGAGAGGAGTCTGCAATGCGTCTCAGGTTTCTGGCTTGAGCAAGGAGGCAGATGATGGTGCCATTCATCCAGAGAATGAAAACAGGAGGAGCATCAGATTGGACTGGGGAGCATGGTAACTTCTGCTTTGACTTGCTGAGTTTCAACCCTTGTGGATAAAGGATGAAGACAGCAGTCAGAGGAATTGCTTGATTTCTCGAGTGCATTTGTGAACTTTGTGCTTGCTCCAAGGCCCAGGCAACAAAAGCGTGGCTCAGATATGGGGAGGAAGTCATTTTTTCCCTGCCTCTGAACAGAACTCAGCATCTTTCTGTCACCCCAACATTAAGGGCTTTGATTAGCTCACACTGATAGAGGCTGTGTCTCTGTCAAGGCCCTGAGATTCTCAGCAGCACCATCAGTGAGGCTCATCGAGGGCAGCATCTATCAAGGAGGGTGAGCCAAAGACAAATAACATGGCGGGCACTTCATGGCGGCCATTGCTGACATTTAGGTGTCTCAGAAATAACTGGGGACAGGAATCAGACAGGGTGGGAAGGGAGGGACAGGATGAGTTATTATCATTTGGAGAATATAAATAAGACTTATTTTATTCTCCCAGGCTACTGAGGCCTGTAGCTTATTAGTTAATACACATTTTAGCAAAAGTGAAAACATGTTATTCACTAACTGTTTTGTAGACTGCTTTTTGACATTTAACAACATGGTGAGCACCTTTCTATGTCATAACCTTCTTCTATAACTTCATATTTAAAGCTGAACAGTACCCGATTATGTACCAAGACTTATTCAACCAAACCCTTATTCTTGGCCATTTAGGTTTGAATGGAGCTTTTCAAGCTAATTTTAAGTACTAAGCCCATCATCACCAATTAATCACATTTTTATGATGACATCTAGGAATATCTAAGCATTTTATTTGAAGATTCCTTGTCCATAAAATTCCTTTTAGATTTTTGTTTTATAAAATATATTTTTTAAAACCTATATAGCCAGCTAAAAGAATGCATTGTAACTTACTAGCCCTGATTTTATAAGAAAGTAAATTGCTCACTTGTTGGAGTTGCATTAATTTTATCAAGCCACTAGTGTACCATATTGTACAATGGAAGAGGCAGGTAATTCGCTAAATGATACCCTGGTGGCACAAAAGAATAAATGCATCTCCAGTAAATGAACCATGTGCTCTTTGTCAGCAGGATCAAGTGTATTGTTTTATATCTCCTTTCTCATCCCATGGATGCTTACTGGTCCCTCTCTGAGTTAATGAAGGCAGAGAAGCATCTACCTGTGCTCATGCTGTCCCTTCTACCTGTAATGTCCCTCAGCTCCCACAATTTCTGTGCCCAACCAGCTCATCATTCAAGAGAGTTCAACTGCTACTTCCTCTAGAAAGCCTTGCCCAACCACTCCTGTCCCAAGCCAAGTGTTCCCAAAGTGTCCTGCCTACACCTCTGAGCACCTGGCACAGTTTATTACAGTGGGTTGATGTTCACCCACCAAATCATAAGCCTCTTTTTACTGGGAACTTGGCTTTCACTGTAGTACCTCCAGGGCCTAGCACATTGCTTGATTAAATGATTGCTGAAAAGAATGCTACAATCTAAAGAGTGTCACAAAGTCTCACCTGCCTGTCAATACTCTCACACACCAGTAATGTTTTCTATTGAGAACAATTGAGCAACGTGCCTAACTATGAAGGTTATGTACAGTTTTCTAATAAAATAAAGCACAACAATAATTTGACAGTGCATAACCATTGTTTCGATACATGGTAATTAAACAAACAATAAGTGATTATATAAATTACTACCGTTGGTAATTTCCAGGAACACAGGGGGATGGCATACAGTGACCAACTTCTCCCTCCATCACAGATCAGACTTCCTCTAGCTCTGTCTGCTTCTATCTAAATGTCCCAACCTCCAAAACTGCCCCCTACTCCACCATACCTTCCCCTCCTTCTATACTCTCTCCACTAAGATGATTATTTCCTCCAGAAACGGGGTTCAGCTGAGAGACTTCCTTCTCTGCTTTTGTCCTGAACTGTCTACCACCTTTCGGAGCCTTATGTTCTGCCATTCCTTCCAGGGATTTTTAGGTAGAGACACTTCCTTAAAGGAAGAAGGTTCTCATAGGAACCTCAGACTCCCCTCTCTTCCTTTCCTACTCCAAGCGTCTTCTTTTTTTTTTTAATTTAATAAATAGGTACAATAGGTTGAGTAGCATGAACTAAAAAAAAGCCTGTCCTGCCTCAAAATTTCTCCCTCAGATTACTAGTCATTCCATCATTTACAGGTTCATTTGGGTTAACAAACACATACGCCCCTCGTGCCATCAAAAAAGCAAACAAACTAAGCAACAAGGTTTATTGGTCACTTAGGTGGCGCAAAGCAGGCTGACAATCAATCATACTAAGGGGATAGTTTTGAGGGGAACTGAGGGAGAGGAGGAACAAGTGGAACTGCTATAATGGGGTGGCAAGAAAGCCTGGTGATGAGAGAACAGACGCCAACAGAAGGAGGAAGGAAACAGGTGAAGCCCAAAAGATTAACTTCAAATTTCAATCTACAGCTGCCCAAGCATCCCTTCTTTCCTTCCATCCCCTCTGAAAGCCGACTCCTATCCCCAATACCTGCCATATGAAGAGATCATGTAACTTTCATTGGCTTTAACTATTACATATTCTTTTTTTTTTTTTGAGGAAGATTGGCCCTGAACGAACATCTGTACCCATCTCCCTCCATTTTGTATGTGGGACGCTGCCTCAGCACGACCTGATGAGCAGTGTGTAGGTCTGTACCCCAAACCCAAACCCACAAACCCTAGGCTGCCCAAGCAGAGCACACGAACTTAACCACTACGCCCAGGGCCGGTCCCTACATATTCATCTACTTTTCACAACACTTTGAGCTATATACAGTCTTCTCATACTGAAAATGGGGATAAGACCACCTGCCCACTGATGAAAAGAAGCAGGTGATTGCCCAGGAACATGTTAACATTACCTCATTAGTCTAAGAGATGCACTTAAAATATAAGTCCAAAGTTCCTTCTTCCTCATCATGATTGAGGTATTTCAGATTAAAAGTAAATGCTGGTACATGAATGTTCATAGCAGAATTATTCATAATAGCCCCAAAGTAGAAACAACCCAATGTTCATCAGATGATGAGAGGATGAACAAAATGTGGTATATCCATACAATGGAATATTATTCAGCAATAAAAAGGAACAAAGCATAACACTGTCAATGTACTTAAGGCCACAGAACTGTATGCTTAAAAATTGTTAAGATGGTAATTATATTATATATGTTCTACCACAATTTTTTTAAAAAAAGAATGAAGTATGGGGCCAGCCTAGTGGCACAGCAGTTAAGTTCATGCACTGCTTCGGCAGCTCAGGGTTCGCGGTTCAGATCCCAGGCACGGACCCACACACCGCTCATCAAGCCATGCTGTGGCAGGCATCCCACAAAAGTAGAGGAAGATGAGCACAGATGTTAGCTCAGGGCCAATCTTCCTCAGCAAAAAGAGGAGCACTGGCAGCAGATGTCAGCCCAGGGCTAATCTTCCTCAAAAAAAATTTAATTAATTAATTAAAAAATAAAAAAGGAATGAAGTACTGAAACATGCTACAACATGGGTAAACTTTGGAAACATTATGCTACTCAAAGAAGTCAGTCACAAAAGGCCACATACTACACAATTCCACTTAGATGAAATGTCCAAAACAGGCAAACTACTAGAAACAGAAAGTAGATTAGTGGTTGCCAGGGGTTGGTAGTAGGAGGGAATGGGGAGTGACTCCTAACGGGTAGAGGGTTTCTTTTGGGGATGGTGAAAATAAAAATATAGAGTAGTAATAGTTGCACAACTTTGTGAGTATTCTAAAAACCAGTGAACTATACTAAAAGGGTGAATTGCATGGTAAGTAAATTATATCTCAATAAAGCTGCTCTTTTTTAAAAGGTAAATGCTAGTTTACAAAAAGTGCTGCTGATCTACCTGTAACATTAAAGAAACATTTAGAAAGTCAGGTTCAAGGTAGAGCCTCAGAAACTGCATAATTGATATTCATATTTGGAAAAACATCAGTAAGGTGCAAAGCACAAACTTGACCACCATCACGAAACTAACAAATACATCCCTTAGAAAAGAAAGAAGATTGCCAAGAATTTTTTTTAATAAGTCCACAGATTTATACCTCTCTTGGATTTAAAGGGGCAGTAACTATAATGGTTAAGAGATCAGGTTCTGAAAATACGCTAATGGTCAGCTCCATCGCTATCTCTGTGATTCTGAGAAAGTGACTTACCCTGAAATGTAATTTCTTAATCCAACACAGAGGCTTTTTTTCCCCTTATGTAGCTTAACCTATAATTTTGCTTTTAAATTTTCCTCAGATTTTATGATTAGAAATTTCTTCACAAATATCAATAAATATTTTTTGTATTTTAACCTATATTTTCCAAGTATTTTAACTTTTCTACATTTGACTCTGTCTTTATATTTACATTTCATTGTATAACAGTGAATTTCTTCTCTCCACTAGCTTTCTTTTTTTATAGTTTGCCAATTTTGGATTTCCATTATTTTCTCTAAAGCCATGTTTTTTTTTGTTTTTTTGTTTTGTTTCTTTTTTCTTTTTTTTTCTAAAGCCATGTTTTTTTCCTGCCTCCAGGCTAGAAATCTGATGTTCTCTTGGTCTTAAAACTCCTATGTTCCTCACAACTCCTCATCTTCAGAACTTATGTTTGACTCTCTCAGGATGTTGGGAGAGTGTTAAATGTGTACATCACATTTCTTGATTGTGTTCCATGTGGCTACTTCCCAGTAGACTGTGAACTCGACAGGAAGTAGGCCTGTCTACCTTCCCTGATGTACCCTCTGTACATGACTAGTGCCTGGTACAGAGTGGGTGGGCACTCAATAAATACTTTTTGAATGACTGAGTGACTAAATAATAATTGTAGTCATGATGCACTTCTTTAGCTTTAAGAGATTCACTACATTGTTTCTTTCAATCACTTCTTATCAAATTTCTCTATCTCTTATATCCATTTGGTAACTGCTCTGGAGTCCTATGATTTACTCCTTGTCCTCATAGGTCTAGCCAAAGCTGAGCTGCTGAGAACTTGGCTTCAGAGCATACAGATATTCTACCATTTGATAATGAGATTGCTAACTAAAACTGCATAAACTGAAACGCCCAAGTGTTCATTCTTTAAATCTGAAGGAGAAAATGTGAACATCCAGCGAATACAACTTCCCCAGGGTCTCAGGCAAGGGTAAAAAGCTGCTCTTTGTCTCCTTCTCCTCTCTCTGCTGTGCTAAGATCTCTAACCAGGCCACTTCTCTTGCCGCATGGGGAGAGTGTGCAGCTAATTAGAGGCCTGAATACTGCCTAGTCAAGTGCCTCCACTTCATTCCATACAAGCCAAATCATCCCTCCGTTTTTAACCCCACATTCTCTATCTCTGCCTTCCTTCTAGCAAGAGGAAGGCTTTCAAACCTACGTTCCATTTCATGCTGCTCCTTAACCTCTGCACCACCTCTTAGGAAAAGCAAGACAAATGGAACAAAGACAAACTAAAGACAAGGGGCTTCTCTCTTTCCCGCTTCTCGCTATCCTCCCCACCTTTCATTTCCACAGCCTCACTTCCTTCCAGACAATGTCTACCCTTCCATTTCTTTGCTTTCCCTGAGCGTCCTTACTTACTAGTGCACATGGTCAGCTCAGCAGACCCTGAGAAGGTAAGCCCCAGATTTTTCTCATTTGACCTTTTGATATGATAGTCTACTAACGCATTTCCTAATGGGAACCTGGCCTGAGATTCCCCTATTTGATCACGGTATTTTTCTTTAGTGTACTGTTTCTTTTTGTATTTTAAGCAGAATTTTCACGTTATGAGAAAAACTTTTTCTAATTTTTATGGATTTAACAACATCTATTGACTACTTATCATGTTCAAAGCACATATTATCAGTCATTCTTTGCAGATTCAGAACTATTCTTCAAATTAAAATCAGCCTAAATATGGAGGAGGCTATGCATGTATATAGGAAGTCTCTCCACCTTCCTCTTAATTTTGCTGTAAACCTAAAATTGCTCTAAAAAAATTAAAACGTCTTTTAAAAATCAGCCTAAAGGTCAGGGATCATATATGAAAGTAGACTGTGACATACTCATAAACAGCATCATATAATAATAAAAATCAACTGAGTGCTAGCTTATTCATTAGCAGAATAAGGGCTAAAGAAAGTAAATTTTAAAACTTTGTTCATATTTTGATGGATACATAGACATAGTGGACTTTTCTGCCCAGCATGTGAACTGCCTTCTATACTTTAAGAGTCTTGGTTGGAAGATACTATAGAAACCAAAAATATCAGACACTCACTTTCCCAGGCTCCCTTGCAGCTAAGACAGAGATAGGACTTGGGCTTGGCCAAACAGACTCTCCTACCCTGGACCTAGACTCTTAAGTTGTGAGAGTGAGGCAGCAGAGACCAAGGAGAATACATTCTGGTGGTAGATGCAGGCAGCTATGACAGCTGCAGCACCAATATCAAGTGCATAGGGACAGAAGTGGCAGCAATGTGACATTGGTGCATAGTTTCCAGTACCCTTGGTGACAGTGGGGCAAACTGTGGCATTTACAGTTCAGAGGCAGAGGCAGTAGTGTCCCCTCTCCAGACAATCGCTATAGCGTTATTCTGGAATCTGGGTGCTCCCTAGCCTCCCCTGCTATCATCCCTTTTTCAAGCCTGCTCCTGCACACTTCCTATAAATCTTCTCAGCTACCCAATGTCCTTTCTATAAATTTCTCTTCTATTAAAATCAGCCAGTATCAGTTTCTGATGCTTGCAACTAAGAACTTTGATATGATTGGCTAGTGGCTACAAGGTAGCAGATATTAATCTAATTCCAGCAAATTAACATTTGTTAAAGACCCACTCGGTATATCGTAACTTTTTAGCTGGTCAGATTTAATGGAGTACAATTTGCAAAAAGTAAAATTCACCCTTTTTAAGTAATGTGTTTTGAAAAATTTTACAGTCATATAACTACTACCACAATCAAAATATAGAATGTTTCCATCATCTAAAAAAGTTGTCTTGTGTCTTTTTGTAGTTAATTCCTTCTCCCCAATCCCAGTCCCTAAGAACCACTGATGTGATTTCTGTCCCTCTATTTTTGCTTTTTCCAGAATGTCATGTAATGGAATTATACAATACCTAACCCTTTTGTGTCTGGCTTCTTTCACTTAACATAATGCACTTGAGAGTCACCCAGGTTGTTGCATATATCAATGGTTTGCTCCTTTTTGTTGCTGAGTATTACTCCATTTTATGGACGTACCACAATTTGTTTATCCGTTCACTAGTTGATGGATATTTGGGTTGTCTTCTACAGCAACTTTTGAAACATAAAAATTTATCAAAATAGTTATATTATACCTTCTAGGAGCTTAAACACTAGGAATCTTAGGACAATATAAATAAAATAGGGTATTCTCTCTAGCATAAAACATTGTATTCTATTTTAAAAACTGATATATTTAATTTTCCTTCAAGTATTTCCTTTAGATACTTTTGTAAAAATAAAGTTAGCATTATTGATCCCTGCCAATGTCACAAGAAAATTATAGGAAAGATCATTCAGGGAAAAAATTCAGGAAATAGACATGTATATTTTTGTTTCTCCTTCACCTAGCTGTATCATTATAGTACAATGCAATAAAAAGCAGAATGCTAGCTTAGTGGCACCTGTCCTCTTAAATCAACTAGGTTCCTAACTCAACAGCAACTCCAACACTGTGGCCAGTTTTCATCCTATGGTAATTCATCCTACAGGAGGAAAAATCATTCTTCAAACCTATGTTCACGACTCAGGCTTTATAAACGACATGGCCAAAGGTTTTTACAGTCCATTCAGCCTCTGAGTAGTAAAAGAAGTATAATTAACATACGCTTCAATTTGTAGAAGAAATACCAATTCAGAAAAAAAATCCTAACACTTCTACGTGAAACACAGAATTCTAACCTCAACTCCATGGATACAGTTTGGGCATAAAGGCTGACATCTGTACCTCCACTTCCCTCTAGTCATACTGAAAATAAGCATCCTTGCCAAGTCTTAGATCCTAAGAGCTCTTGTTGAAAGCTTTTTGAGATTTTCAAAATTATAGATCTGCTTAAGTATTTTTTGCAAGCATATTTCCCAAGTACATTGATTCCAGTCAGAGGCATTGATCATAATCAACTGTAATTAAAAGTTAAAAATAATGAAATGCCCAGGCAATGAGGGTATACATTTATACTTCGGAAACTAAGTCATAATAAGTTTGAGGCAGGAAGGCTTTTTTTTTTGAGATATAATTAACATACATTATATTATTTTCAGGTGTACAGGATATGATATTTGTATACATTGTGAAATGACGACTACATTAAGTCTAGTTAACATCTGTCACCATATAGTTACAAATTTTTTTTCTTATAATGAGAACATTTAAGATTTCCTCTCTTAGGAACTTTCAAATACACAATACAGTAGTTCCCCCATCCATGGTTTTGCGTTCCATGGCTTCAGTTACCCGCAGTCAACTTCAGTCTGAAAATATTAAATGGAAAATTCCAGAAATAAACAGTTCATAAGTTTTAAATCACATGCTGTTCTGAGTGGCATGACGACTCACATCATTCTGCTCCATCCTGCCTAAGATGAGAATCTTCCCTTTGTCTAGTGTTTCCAGGCTGTATATGCTATCCGCCCATTAGTTACTTAGTAGCTCTCAGGTTATTACACCAAGTGTCACGGTATCGTGGTGCTTATGTTCAAATTACCTTTATTTTACTTAATAATGGCCCTAAAGTGCAAGAGTAGTGATGCTGGCAATTCGGATATGTGAAAGAGAAGCTGTAGAGTGATTCCTTCAAGTGAAAAGGTACAAGCTCTCAACTTCACAAGAAAAAAAAATTGTATGCTGAGGTTGCTAAGATCTATGGTAACCTTTACTACAATATATTGCTATAATTGTCCTATTTTATTATTAGTTATTGTTGTTAATCTCTTACTATGCCTAACTTATAAATGAAACTTTATCATAGGTATGTATGTATAGCAAAAAACATAGTTATGTACAGTTTGGTCCTATCCGCAATTTCAGGCATCTGCTGGGTGTCCTGGAATATGTCCCCCGTGGATAATGGGGAACTACGGTACATTATTATTAACTATAGTTACCATGCTGTAAATTAGATCCTATCTTATTTCTTTTATAACTGAAAGTTTATACCTTTTGACTCCCTTCACTCATTTTGCCCATCCCCATCATCTGGCAACCACCAATCTGTTCTCTGTATCTATGAGTTCAGGTTGTTTCTTCTCTTAAGATTCCACACATAAATGAGATCATATAGTATTTGTCTTTGTCTGTCTGACTTACTTCACTTAGCATAATGCCCTCCAGGTCCATCCATGTTGTCGCAAATGGCATGATTTCATTCTTTCTTAAGGCTGAATAATACTCCATTGTGTGTGTATATGTATGTGTATTTTTTTCTTTATCCATTCATCCATCAATAGACACTTAAGTTGTTTCCATATCTTGGCTATTGTAAATAACGCTGCAATGGACGTGGGGGCGTATACATCTTTTCAAGTTAACATTTTCATTTTCTTTAGATAAATACCCAGAAGCAGAATTGCTGGATCATATAGTAGTTATATTCTTAACTTTTTGAGGAACTTCCATACTATCTTCCTTAGTGGCTGCACCAATCTACATTCCCATCAATAGTACGCAAGGGTTCCCTTTTCTCCACATTCTTGCCAACCCTGTTATCTCTTGTCTTTTTGATGATAACCTTTCTAACAGGTGTGAAGTGATATCTCATGGTGGTTTCGATTGAATTTCCCTGATGATTAGTGATGGTGAGTGTCTTCTCATGTACCTGTTGGCCTTCCATATGTCTTCTTTGAGAAAATGTCTATTCAGATCCTCTGGCCATTTTTTTTTTAACTTTTTATTGAGATTATGATAGTTTACAACCTTGTGAAATTTCAGTTGTACATTAGTGTTTGTCAGTCATGTTGTAGATGCACCACCTCACCCTTTGTGCCCACCCCCCAACCCCCATTTCCTCCGGTAACCACTAATCTGTTCTCTCGTCTACATGTTTAACTTCCACAGATGAGTGGAGTCATACAGAGATTGTCTTTCTCTATCTGGTTTATTTCACTTAACATAATTCCAGCAACCTGCGGTACCCAACTCCAGTGTGATCCTGGAAATGAATGAAGATACCTGCAAGAACTGGCATACGTGAGCAAAAGTGAATAAGTGAGATTCTATTTGTACCTATAGTTACAAATACTATAAAGCTGAGCTTTCCTGTCTTTAAATCTTAAATTTTCACCACATTGCTATCTGTTCATCAAAATGAAATGGGACACCTGCTTCTTTCTAAAGTTAAAAGTCAGTTGAAACAACGTAGAGAGTTGAAGATCAAAGGTAAATTGAGGTAGTTACTAATATAAAAACAGAAATTCTGAATGCTATCCAAAAGTTAAAGGACCCTGACAAAAGCAGAGATGCCTTTATTACAGCTGATAAAGAAATTTACAAGTTTAATTTTGGATTCAATGGTTAATTTTATAGAAAACAGTCACATTACACTTCCCTAAGGAAGAGAATAATAACTTGAAATAAAATATCCATTAAAAATACTTCAAGAAAGGGGCTGGCCCGGTGGCCGAGAGGTTAAGTTCGCGTGCTCCGCCGCAGGCGGCCCAGTGTTTCATTGGTTCAAATCCTGGGGGCAGACATGGCACTGCTCATCAAACCACGCTGAGGCAGCATCCCACATGCCACAACTAGAAGGACCCACAACGAAGAATATACAACTATGTACAGGGGGGCTCTGGGGAGAAAAAGGAAAAAATAAAATCTTTAAAAAAAAAAAATACTTCAAGAAACAAATTCTAAGGGTGTTCTCAACCTAAGGTTCTTAGTACATTTACAAATAAAAACACCCTTAAAGCCACTACCTGCAAAGGGAATAATGGTGATAATCTATGAGGTATTTTCAATATTTCAAAGAGCCCAATGGAAATTCTACATTGATTCTTAAGATTGCTTTGTATTTGGCTATTTAATAATGAACAGAAATTCCAGTTGAAATTTATATATGTCCTTCATTAATTAAAATGGGAAAATCAATTACTAAACATAGTTTAGTAGCTAAAAATCTTTTAAAAGCAATCCATGGGAGAAAAGACAAAAGGGAGTACTGTTCAACTGTCCTGGTAGGGTACAACTTCTAAGTCAAATAATCATCACAACACTGGAGGGGAGAAAAAGTCATATTTTTAATGTTTATAAAACCCTTCTGAACATCTAAGCAGAGTGACCTGATAACCAAGGAATTCAAAAAGATGTTAATCATATCTGACACAGTTTAAGAGACGCTCAAAGGGTTAACATTGGTCCTGTGAGTCTTCCTGGATGACAGAAGGATATAAGAAATAAAATTAAAATCCTGCATAATCACAATACCCATTACAATTTTGATGTACTACTTTCTGTAATATGCTGAATAAGCGCCCCAAAAGACAGCAGGTGTAATCCATGGAACCTTTAAGTATTACCTCATATGGAAAAGGGTCTTTACAGATGTGATTAAGATAAGTTAAACTAAATTCAGGAGGTTATTCTGTATTATGCAAGTGGGCCCTAAACGCAATCACAAGTGTCCTTGTACAAGAGAGGCAGAGGGAGGTTACACATGGAAGCAGAGAGGACAATGTGACTCAGATCAGAGTTATGCAGCCACAAGCCAAGAAATGGCTGCAGCTGCAAGAAGTTGGCAGAGGCAAGGAACAGATTCTCCCCCAATGTCCCTTGAGGGAGGGCAACCTTGCCAACACCTTGATTTGTTTTTGTTTTGTTTTTTGAGGAATACTGGCCCTGAGCTAACATCCATGCCCATCTTCCTCTACTTTTTTTTTTTTTTTAATATATGGGAAACCTGCCACAGCATGGCTTGACAAGTGGTGCGTAGGTCCGTGCCCGGGATCTGAACTGGCAAATCCATGAACCTAGGCTGCCAAAGTGGACTACATGAACTTAAGCACTACAGCACCAGGCCAACCCAGAACACCTTGATCTCAGTCCAGTGATACTGATTGTGGACTTCTGGCCCCCAGAGCTGTGAGATAATAAATGTTTGTTGTTTCAAGCCACCAAGTTAGTGGTAACAACAGCAGCCACAGGAAATTAATACATCTTCAAATATTTTTTTATGATATTTTACATAGTTCAGATTACAATATACATTTAAATTTTATAAAAGTATTTTGAATTAAGTCTGTATACATGATTAACTATACATTATTCTATCATCTGATATAATATATTTAACCATTCTTCTATTTCATATGTAAATTTAAAATTTTTTCATTATTATAAATAATGTTCTAACGTACATCTTGGTATAAAAATTATTTTTAATCATTTCCTTAGGGGAGAGTCCTAAGAGTAAACTTGCCAATCTTACCAATTTAAACTTGCACTCAATGTATTACCATAATTGAGACTTATTTTTTAATTTTTGCTATCTTAAATCATAAAAAGTGGCATCTCACTTTAACTTACAGTTTTTTGCTTACTAATGATTTATTAGCCAATTGTAATTCCTAATTGTATTTTCCATTTTGTGGCATTTTCCCCACTGAGTTATTGGGTTCTTTTTTTTATTGTTTATAAAGGAAATTTTAATTTTTATTACTAAGGATATTAATCTTTTTGCCATATTACCTGCAAATTTTCTCCTGATTTTTGCTTACCTTTTAGCTTTTGTTTTTGATGTTTCTGACATGACAAAATTTAATTTTCATACGGCATATCTTTTGATCTTTTGCTTTTTAATTTCTTCCATCATCTTTATGCTTAGAAAGTTCTCCCCAAACAAAGATCAAACAAATATTTCTATTCTCTTTTAGTGACTCCCATCACAACTTATTTAGAAATTAAGGTTTATCCAAAGTGAGAAATCGTCTACTGAGTTTGTTTTTATCTAAACTCAGTTGATACTTCTGAAAGTCAAAGAATCATTCCAACTGAAGCAAATAACAACAGATTGAATATCTTTCAGCATCTTTTAATCCAACTAACTCCTTAATCAGTAAATTTTTTCTAAGAAATCTGGCTTTACCAATTGGACTTTTCAATATAATAATAACAGCAGACAAAAGGGCCAGAAGGTTTCACCACCAAGCAACTGGTATTGGCTGCCTAGAGCACTGGTTTAAGAAAAATGCTCAGCAGGGAAGAGCACTCGCATTACTGACCACGGTCCAGGAAGGGGAGTACAGCAATAATGCTTTCTCTTCCCCAGACAGCTGGGTCCTGGTGGCCTTGACTTTCTTTCTTCTTGGCCTAGCGCCTGGCATATAAAAGATACTCAGTAAATATCTTTGGGGTGACTGAATGACATCCAATCCCAGGCTCCTTTTCTCTGAGGCATTCTAAGCACTTTAATGAGGCATTTCATTAATTCAATTTAACTTGAAATTTGTTGTAGAGTCATTGAGGGAAAGTCCATGTTCAACAAAGCAGAACATTGATCCTATTTATCCTCTGCTCTAAGAAACACTGATGCTAATATCAATTAACAGTACAATTTTCTAATAAAGTGACTAGAAACTCTATTACCAATCAATAAATAGATAAGCAATCCTTCATTAAAAGGGGGGAATAATTTCTTTAACTGTTAGGACAACTGTTAGAATAAATCAAATTGTTTGCATTGAGAAAGCACATCTTTTATAGCAAGAGATTAAATACACTAAACAGAATGGACCATGACACAGTTTATACAGCTGTTTAAACATTAGTCTCACGATCTCTGAGTGATTTACCAATTAAGAGGAAATTAATTTTATAATGCAATTAACATGAATTTTTTTTAAATCTCTAAAATTATAAAGTCAGACTAGACTGTGTATGAGAATCCTTCGGAGTTTAAAATTCTTTCACTTATAGAAGATCACCCATTCAATTAAGTTCTCACAAGGATTAGTGAGAGAATCATTTGCATACAGACTTGCTCACCACCAAATTAAAACGAATTTTAGGGTTCTTTGATTTTTGTGTGTTAGAGCCAATTTTATTTTTTTTTAATTAATTTTTTTTTAAAGATTTTATCTTTCCTTTTGCTCCCCAAAGCCCCCCGGTACATAGCTGTGTGTTTTTAGTTGTGGGTCCTTCTAGTTGTGGCATATGGGATGCCACCTCATCATGGCTGGATGAGCGGTGCCACGTCCACGCCCAGGATCCGAACCGGTGAAACCCTGGGCCACCGAAGCAGAGTGCATGAACTTAACCACTGGGCCACGGGGCCGGCCCCACCAATTTTATTTTTGATGGCAAACACAACTGAAACTATAATAGTAATGACAAGAATAGTTATTTGGTGTAAAAACTTTTTTTTTTAATAGCTCCACTATCTGAAAGTGAACATAAACTGTATCTTCACAACCCAATAAGAATCCAGGGATCAATTTAAATGTATATGATAGTTAAGAGTTAAAATTGTAGGTGTGAATATATTTGCACATTGGGACAATGCAAAGAATTAGAATTAATTTCCCAAAGAGATATTTTTGATTGTCTAGATTTTACATTTATTCCACCTCTACCCACCCTTTCTCTTCTGATTCCCTCCTAGGTGCTGATCTTAATGTCCTAGTTCCTCCTCTACCAAGCTGACTAAGTAAGTGCTGTTCCATGGGAACGCTCACCTGCTGCTACAGGCCTCCTTTACTTCAAACGTTTCCTCTCCCGCTGTTGCTCCTTGATCAATATCATTTCAGGATCGCCTAGGCTACTCCTCCCCATTGATTACTACTTCCAATTGCTCTATTTGATCTCTCCTGTGCTCACACGCAATCACTAGCCACAGAGAACTTACATGGAAAACACACGAGCCCCAGATGAGCCAACTTTTAATTTTATTCAATAGAAACCGATAAGTACAAAACTTCTGTTCTTAATAAAACACTTATTTCTGGCCCCTGTACTACCCTTGGGTTTACTCTCTTCATCTCCATTTACACCTGGCTTCCTGAAAGGCTTTAATCACCTTTTATTCTCACCTTGCATGTCATCCTTCAGGACATTACATCCTTTGTCCTCCATCAGGAAAATATAAAATGGTCCCCTAGATTCTCCTCCATTCCTCCAGATGTTACGTGAAGTTTGCCTTTAACAAACAATTCCTTTGCAATTGGAGTCCCCTCCAAAATATTTTAAGTCAACAAGTTTCATTTTGTTCTTTTTTTTTTTTTTTTTAAAGCTTTTATTTTTCTCCCCAAAGCCCCCCGGTACATAGTTGTATATTTCGTTGTGGGTCCTTCTAGTTGTGGCATGTGGGACGCTGCCTCAGCGTGGTCTGATGAGCAGTGCCATGTCCGCGCCCAGGATTCGAACCAACGAAACACTGGGCCGCCTGCAGCAGAGTGCGCAAACTTAACCACTCGGCCACGGGGCCAGCCCCTCATTTTGTTCTTTTTAAATGTGAGACCTAAAATCACCAGGTAGAAGCGGAGAGTAGAGAGAAGTGAAGTTCCTAAGAAAATAGAGTTGACAGGAGAGAGAATGGCTGGCAAAGAGCTGCTGAGAACAGAGTTATCCTGAAAACATTCAAGCACACATCTCTTTCCAGTAAATGTAGGCAGAATGTGAAGCCACCCCAGGACCGCTGGGTGAAGTTTTATAGGAGTTCATCGGACAGAAGCAGATTTCAGGGACCCTTGCTTTATCACCACTCACCAAAGTACGTGAGCTTCAATCTGACACAATGAGAAAACAAGGAATTTTTTGGCCACAAATATGGTGGTTATTTGTATATAATTTCTGATAATACCAAATTCAGTTAGACTATCTGAATATAGTTTTTAAAAAAAATATGGTAACTATAGCTATTTCCCTATTTAGATGCAGTACTACTAAAACTCTTTCCCATGTTACAGAAAAAAAAAAACACTGCCATTACCGAAACACATGCAGAGGGAGAATGTAATATTTAGCCTTTTGCATATTGTCTTGTATATAACAGCTACATGCCCTTTTATTCCTGGAGAGAAGACAGTATCAGCATATACGGTGTTCCTTCTGATTTTTAAATACTATTTTTTCAGGTTTTCTTCTCAAATAGAGGTTTCCCAAAACTTACTTTTCCCAGCTTTTTTTCCAAATACCTGATTACTCATTTAAAAGTATTTTAAATATGTTTTCAGATATCTCTTTCAACATGGAAAGAAATCTCCATTTTCCCAAGATTTTTCCCTTTCTGTAGAGTTGAGAGTCCTCACACTTACCATTACTCTCTTTCTGACCCCGACAGCATTCCTAGGCCCAGGGCCTCTTGCAAACAAAGCAGTGTCTCTGTCTCTGACCTCTGCCAGTCACTTCTGATGGAGTTTTTGCCCTTAGATAAACCACTGGCTTTTGTCTGCTATTCCAAAACAGCAGGTTGAGTTATGTATGACTTTAATTTATATATGATTTGTCACTGAAGAACAGAATTTGCTATAGATTTTTGTAAATAGTTCATCTGAAAATACTTCTACTTATAATCAAATTTTTTTAGAAAGTCATCTATTCTGTGACTCAAGACATATCTATATTACTCTAGCTGATAATGCTTTAATTGATATAGCCTGTGCACATTGCTATGTTTAAAACAACACATGCACGACTATTAAAATCTGCAGTACTCATAGCTTGGTGACAAGATACATGCCTACAAGCAGGCACTTTTAAAGGCCCACAAAGATACCCTACAGCACTAAGCAGAAGAACCTGCTCTTCTTAAAGTATGTTAGTGTATATTTTTTGTGTAAAACATCTGAATACAAAATACACTAAGTTGTCACAAAAGCGTGGCAATTTTAGACTATGATTTGATGTATATATTGCTGAAAACTATAAGAGCCATATCCTAATTCCCACTGTAAGTCTGGCAAGTGATATTTAAATTTTTTTTTTTTTTTCCCCCAAAGATTGGCACCTGGGCTAACAATTGTTGCCAATTTTTTTTTTCTGCTTTATCTCCCCAAACCCCCCCTGTACACAGTTGTATATCTTGGTTGCACGTCCTTCTAGTTGTGGGATGTGGGACGCCGCCTCACCATGGCCTGACGAGCAGTGCCATGTCCACGCCCAGGATCCAAATCCTGGGCCACCGCAGCGGAGCAGGCAAACTTAATCACTCGGCCACGGAGCCAGCCCCAGCAAGTGATATTTTAGAGAAATCATTCTATTTCCTGCCAAATAATTGACCAAGCTGTTGAAACTGCCCAATTTTACTGGTTATGAATTTCTCTAATCTACTTAGTATTCAACACTATAAGCTTTTGGTTCTCATTGCAAGGCTGTATTTAGAGACCCAGCATTATTTTGTTTGTTTATTGATTGACTGATTGATTGATTGAGGAAGATTAGCTCTGAGCTAACATCTGCCACCAATCTTCCTCTTTTTGCTGAGGAAGACTGGCCCTGAGCTAACATCCATGCCCATCTTCTTCAACTTTATATGTGGACGCCTGCCACAACATGGCTTCATAAATGGTGCGTAGGTCGGCACATGAACCAAACCCACAAACCCAGGCCACCAAAGCTGAGCGTGTAAACTTAACCACTACATCATCCAGCCAGCCCCCTTGTTTTTGTTTTTAATATACTATGGAGCATACAATAATGTACACTGAGAATGCTGACCCTGTAGTAGTTTTAGAAATCAGTTTTTCCTAGGCCAAGATATGAATTTCCTCTAGATATGAATGATAAAGTCTATGCCAACCTTTGAATTCCCAATGAGTAACTCAACTGGCACAGGCACCCTCATTGATCCTATTCCAGCCTCTGTCTTCTCACTCCTCCATAAAGGATTGCTGTGAACAAAATGACCCTGGAACATTGTTATTGAAGACAGTACTCCTTAAATGACTATCTGCTGGATTTTAACATAGTATCTCA
This sequence comes from Equus quagga, assembly GCF_021613505.1. Lineage (NCBI taxonomy): Eukaryota > Metazoa > Chordata > Mammalia > Perissodactyla > Equidae > Equus > Equus quagga. The sequence goes on from NC_060268.1 coordinate 41,091,041, forward strand.
TAAATCTTTTTTATTTAACTACACAAACGGTGTATTTTCTAAAATGAAGTATAACATAGCCCAGCAGTAATTCTAAATAAATTTTGAACACACTGGTATTTTTATTTCCTTTGCTTTAATTTAACATGAAATTCAGTGACTTTTTAAAAACTAGCCTCTAATTTTAAAAAATGAGACACTGTTATTTTTAAAATATTACTCTAAATGATGAAGGCGAGTCTAAAAAAAAAGCATAAATAAATCTCCTAAGAATGAAGCAGTATTTTATGCTAGATATGACTGTTCTCCAAAATACCCATTCATCTCAGTAATACTTAAAATACACAACTTTATTTTTATTTGTTTGTGAGGAAGATTGGCCCTGAGCCAACGTCTGTGCCAGTCTTCCTCTATTTTGTACGTGGGACACCACCACAGCACAACCTGATGAGTGGTATGTAGCACCCAGGATCTGAACCCGCCAATGCTGGGCTGCTAAAGCAGAGTGTGTGAACTTAACCACTGCACCACTGGGCTGGCCCCTACAGCTTTATTTTTTTAATTAACTTGAATAAAAAGAAGTTGATAAGACAGACAGTGGCCACTAAAAATAACTTCAAAAACCCTCAGGTAAAAAATTTTCCCTCTCGGGGCCAGCCGGTGGCACAGTGGTTAAGTGCACACATTCCACTTCAGGCCCCCAGGGTTCGCAGGTTTGGATCCCAGGTGAGGACATGGCACCACTAGGCACGCCATGCTGTGGTAGGCATCCCACATAGAAGTAGAGGAAGATGGGCATGGATGTTAGCTCAGGGCCAGTCTTCCTCAGCAAAAAGAGGAGGATTGGCAGCAGTCAGCTCAGAGCTAACCTTCCTCAAAAAATTAAAAATTTTCCCTCTCATAATCAGGAAGAAAAGGAAATAACAATAAAATTGACAACCTCATCTGCTTTAGATGTCAAAAAGGGTAGATACTTCCATTTCACCAACAGTGAAGAAAGAGTTATTTCTATGTCTGCAGTTTCTGAAAATTGACAAAGACCCTTAATCCCATTGAAGATGGAAGAGTTAGATCAGGAAATCTCTTCTTGTCAGTAGTATTAGGAGAGTTGAAATACAGACTCTGCCATTCATGTCCACAATGTATATCTTGATAAGGTATCATGGACTCTGTTACAGACCAACAAATGGGTTTGAGCAAGGTAAAGGCATATTAGATGTCAAACACATGTAAAGGAAGCAGAGAGCCCAGAGAAAAGGCAGTAAGTAGTACAAGAAACTGATCAACCATGAAGAAAGGAAATTCAATGCCAAATAAGAAAACCTATATGCAGCTTATAGGTTTAGTACTTCAGCTAGGCTTGTTAAGCTAAATATCTGTACAAAATAAAAACCAACTCATCTTTTCCTTAGGAGAATACTAACACAATCATCTTTTTTTTCTTAAAAAAAGATTGGCACCTGAGCTAACAACTGTTGCCAATCTTCTTCTTTTTTTTTTTTTTTTTTTTCTTTTTTTCCCCCCCCCCCCCCCCCCCCCCCGTACATAGTTGTATATTTTAGTTGTGGGTCCTTCTAGTTGTGGCACGTGGGACACCGCCTCAGCGTGGCCTGACGAGTGGTGCCATGTCCACGCAAAGGATCCAAAGCAGCGAAACCCTGGGCCACCGCAGTGTAACGTGCGAACTTAACCACTTGACCACGGGGCCAGCCCCTAACACAGCCATCTCTTCTAATGGACAGAAGCGAGGAAGGGTCATTTATGTGAAAGAAGAGGAGGAGAGGACTAAGGACAGAGAAAAACTTCTTTATAAAACTAGAGACACGAGACAGAGCTAAAAAGAATGGCAATAAATTAGGGCCAACCATGAAGAAAAATCATTTTTTAAAAAAAAACCTGTATATCCAATTCCAAAGGTTATTATGAATAATAAAAACTACAGCTGAATAATATTTTAAAATTTACGGAGTGCTTTTGTATATATTTTCTCATTTTTTTCTCTCCTCATACAACTCTGGGAAGTAGGCTGGGCAGATATCGCTAGCATGTCTCCTAAATGATTTTAAAAAAACATGAAAAAGTCACAGAAGCTAAGTCAGTCACTGAAGGTCACATAGGTCGTACAAAGCAGAGCCAAGACTTGACTTCAAATTTTCTGAGTCCAAATATGATGCTCCTTTCACTACATCGTTATTAAATAAAACTTCAACTCAAATCCACCAAAGGCATTCTAATAAAATTCTGCTCAATCTAACCATGCACTGCTTACTCATCAGTCCTACAGCCAATCTCAGAATTGTCAATATAGAACTGCTTTCACACTCTAGTAATTTCTAGAAAAACCTCAATAACAGAAGGATTTCAGAACTGAATCCTTCTTATAAAATATAACCTATTCTAACCATTATGACTGTACCTAATGAATTTAATTTTCATTCCTTTCATCATTAATGAGCCATTGTTGGTGTTTGTCAAAACTGATAAAATATAATGTCGGTTTCCCCACGGCAAATCCCTGCTTGTTCCCTCACCTATTTCCATAATGTATTGTCATTTATAACCTCTGACAGCTGTGCCACATTTTCTACACTACTTAGAAACCAAGCACAATAATTTTAAAAGGTTTTGTACTAGAAATTGGTTTCCTAAAGAAAAAATAACCCCCACTTTCTTAGTCAGTACAGCTAACTCATAAAAGATTAGTTTCCATGTACTATTTTTCAGAATAAAAGAAATTTCTTTTTAAAATATTTATGATTGTAACAAATCTTGATCAGTCTTTCCAACATAATTCTTCCTTGAGGGGCCAGCCCAGTGGCACAGTGGTTAAGTGTGCATGTTCCGCTTCTCGGTGGCCCGGGGCTCGCCGATTCTGATCCCGGGTGCAGACATGGCATCGCTTGGCAAAAGCCATGCTGTGGTAGGCGTCCCGTGTATAAAGTAGAGGAAGATGGACATGGATGTTAGCTCAGGGCCAGTCTTCCTCAGCAAAAAGAGAAGGATTGGCAGTAGTTAGCTCAGGGCTAATCTTCCTCAAAAAAAAAAAGATTCTTCCTTGAGCCAATAAATACTAGAATTTTAAGACCTATGACAAGACAGCATTACTTAGCCCACCAACGCCACAGTTCTCTTCAGTTTACAGGAAACCACAAAGAGAAGGAGGGGAAGATGGCTGAGACGTATAGTGGAAACCAGCTGAAGGCAACATGGCAGCCTGACTTGACCTGACATAGACCCCACAGCTTATTATACGCTCACTGTAATACATAACCATGCTACATAACACACCCACCGGCGCCATGACAGTCTACAACTGCGACATGATAATGACAGCATATAATCAAATAAGGAAAGAAAAGAGGTGGCACGCTTGTTCCCCCCAAAACCCCGCCCAGTTCCCCAAATAACTATGAATATTCTTCCCTTTCATTACCTCAACCCCTTATAACAGCTGCTTAATCGCCCCAAGAGATGAGAAGTTGATTTGAGAACTTAAGTCCCCACTTCTCCATTCTTTGGCCACTGAATAAAACTTGTGTTGTTGAATGCTCAGCTTCAGTTTCATTTCAAATCCATGACGCCCAACAGGAAAGAACCCTCCAAGGAAGGGAGGGATCGTGGGTACAAGGCCCACCCGGGGGCCCTCCTCAGAGCTCCTCTGATTGTGGGCTGGAGTCCCACCAGAGTGAGGTGAAATTGGTAGCAACAGCACAATGCAGAATAAAGAGCACTGGAGTATGAGGCTACTCCAGACTATATGACCTTATGTAAATCAATTTACCTCTCTGGGTCTCAGCTCTGTCCAATTAAAAAAAAAGAGTGAGTTCAGTAGCTTTCAAACATTTTTTTTTTGCAGAGATATCTTTTTTCTAATAATATGTCATATGGAAATTTAAAACAAAAAAACTCACAAAAGTGAAGCCCTTCTGGGCAGGGAGCTCAGATCCCCACCCACTCAGCATGCTCCTCAGTCCTCCAACAACCCCAGCCTCAGACGGCTCATGAAACATGTCTGAGGAACACACTACAAAAACCAGGAATGAACTCTTTCATGTCTCTTCTAACTTGAAGTCTAGGATTTCACAAATTTTACATTCCATATCATTAGTCATTAGAGAAATGCAAACTAAAATTTCAATGAAATATCACTACACATCTATCAGAATAGCTTTTTAAAAAACAGCAACTAATGATACCAAGTGTTGGTGAGGATGTGAAGCAACTGGAACTTTCACATATTGTCAGGGAGAATGCAAAATAGTACAGCCACTTGGGAAAACAGTTTGGCAGTTTCTTATAAAGGTAAACAGACACTTACATACAACCAGAAATCCCATTTCTAGGTATTTACCAAAGTGAAATGAAAACCTATGTTTATATAAAAACTTGTGTGTGAATATCCTTTGCAGCTTTACTCATAATTGCAAAACAATGGAAATAAATATCCATCAACTGGTTAATGGATAAACTGTGATATATCCATAAAATGGAATATTACTCAGCAATGAAAAGCAACTGCTGACACATGCACTAACATGAATGAATCTCAAAAGCATCATGCTGAAAACCACAAAACATTGTTAAAAAAATATTTAAAAACTAAATAAATGGAAAGACATCCTAGGTTCAGAAATGAGAAGACAATATTGTTAAGGGGATGGCAACCCTCCCCAAATTGATCTACAGATTCAATACAATTCCTATCAAAATTCCACCTGGCTTTTTTGCAGAAGTTGATAAGCTGATCCTAAAGTTCATATAGAAATGCAATGGACTAAGAATTGCCAAAGTGACCATGGAAAAGAACAAAGTTGGTGGACTCATACGTCCCAATACCAAAACTTACCACAAAGGTAAAGTAATCCAGACAGTGTGGTACTGGCATAAAGGCAGACAGATGAATGGAATAGAACAGATCAACGAAATAGAATTAAGAGTCCAGAAATAAACCCGAACATTTATGGACAACTGATCTTCAGTAAAAGGGACTAAGACAATTTGATGGTGAAAGAATAGTCTTCCCAACCAATGGTGCTAGAAAACTGGATACTAACATATAAAAGCATAAATTTGGACCCCTACTTCACATCATACACAAAAATTAACTCAAAGTGGACCACTGACCTAAATGTAAGAGCTAACCCTACAAAACTCTCAGAAGAAAATTCAGGAGTAAATCTTGACCTTGGGTTAGGCAGTTATTTCTTAGATATGACACCAAAAGCACAAGCAATAAAAAAGATTGATAAATTGAACTTCTTTAAAATTAAAACCATTTGTGCTTCAAAAGATACCATCAAGAAAATGAAAAGTTAGGGGCTGGCCCAGTGGCATAGTGGTTAAGTTCATGTGCTCTGCTTCAGCAGTCCAGGGTTCATCAGTTCAGATCCTGGGCACAGACTGACACACCGTACTCATCAAGCCATGCTGCGGTGGCATCCCACATAGAGGAACTAGAAGGACTTATAACTAGGATTTACAACTATGGACTTGGGCTTTGGGGAGGACAAAAAAAAAAGAGGAAGATGAGCAACAGATGTTAGCTCAGGGCCAATCTTCTGCACCAACAAAAAGAAAGAAAGAAAAAAAGAAAATGAAAAGACAACCCACAAAATAAGAGGAAATATCTGTAAATCATCTACCAGATAAAGAACTTGTATCCAGGATATATAATGAAACAACAAAAGACCCTGAATATCCAAAGGAATCCTGAGAAAAAAGAACAAAGCTGGAAGTATCACCTTCCCTGATTACAAAATATACTAAAAGCTATAGGAATCAAAACAGCATGGTACTGGCTCAGAAACAGACACACAGATCAATGGAACAGAATCGAGAGCCCAGAAAGAAACCCACACATCTATCAACAGCTAATTTTCATCAAGGGACCCAAGAACATACAATGGAGAAAGGAAAGTCTCTTTAATAAATGGTGCTGGGGAAACCGGATAGTTACATGCAAAAGAATGAAAGTAGACCATTCTCTTACACCATACTCAAAAATTAACTCAAGCTGGATTAAAAACTTGAATGTAAGACCTGAAACCATACAAATTCTACAAGAAAATATAGGCAGTATGCTCTTTGACATCAGTCTTAGCAGCATATTTTCAAGTACCATGTCTGACCACACGATGGAAACAACAGAAAAAACAAACAAATGGGACTACATCAAACTAAAAAGCTTCTGCACCGCAAAGGAAACCACCAACAAAACAAAAATACAACTTAACAACTGGGAGAAGATAATTGCAAACCGTGTATCTGATAAGGGGTTAATATCCAAAATCTACAAAGAACTTATATATCTTAACAACTCAATTGAAAAACGGGCAAAAGATCTGGACAGACATTTCTCCAGAGAAGATGTACAGATGGCCAACAAACACATGAAAAGATGTTCAACATCACTAATTATTAGGGAAATGCAAATCAAAACTACAATGAGATACTACTTCATACCCATAGAATGGCTACAATCAAAAAGGACTACAATCCTCACAAGAGTGAGGACTGGCAGGGACATGGAGAAACTGAAGTCCGCACGCAGCCACTCTGGAAAACTGTTCGGCAGTTCCTCAAACATTAAACATCAAGTTACCATATGACCCAGCAATTAAACTCCCAGGTATGTATCCAAGAGAAAGAAAGACATATTCCAACAAAATAACTTGCATACAAATGTTCACAGCGTATTCAAGAGAAATGAAAACATATGTTCACACAAAAACTTGCAGAGAAATGATCATAGCATTGTGTATAATAGCCAAAAAGTGGAACAACGCAAATGTCTATCAACTCATGAGTGGATAAACAAAATGTGATATATCCATGCAAGGGGCAACTATTTAGCAATAAAAAAGAATGAAGTACTAATACAAATTACTACTTGGATGAGCCTCAAAAGCATTATGCTAAGTGTAAGAAGTCAGTTACAAAAGACCATATATTATATGATCCCATTTATTTGAAATGTCCAGAACAGGCAACAAAGACAGAAAGTAGATTAGTGTTTGTGTAGGACAGAGAGTTGGGGGAAGGGAGACAGGAAATGGAAGTGACTGCTAATGGGTACAGGTTTCTTTTTGGGGTGATATAAATGTTGTAAAATTAGATTATGTTGATGATTGCACAACTCTATAAATATATGAAGCACTGTGGAGTTGTATACCTCAAACAGAGGAACTTTATGATATATAAGTTATATCTCAAAAAAGCATTATGCTAAGTGAAAGCCAGATTCAAAAGATTACATGTTATATGATTCTATTTATACGACACTATGGAAAAGGCAAAACTATAAGGACAGAAATAAGATTAGTGGCTTCCAAAGACCCAGGGAAAGGGGAGGAAACTGACCACAAAAGGGCACAAGCAAACTTTATGGGGTGGTAGAGATGTTCTATATATAGTGGTTACAAAACTTGTATATATTTGTCCAAATTCAAAGAACTGGGCACATATAAAAGAGTGAATTTGAAGCCAGCTCGGTGGCGCAGCGGTTAAGTGCACACGTTCCGCTTCAGCGGCCCAGGGTTCGCAGGTTTGGATCGCAGGTGCGGACATGGCACTGCTTGGCAAGCCATGCTGTGGTAGGCATCCCACATATAAAGTAGAGGAAGATGGGCACGGATGTTAGCTCAGGGCCAGTCTTCCTCAGCAAAAAGAGGAGGATTGGCAGCAGATGTTAGCTCAGGGCTAATCTTCCCCAAAAAGAAAAAAAGAGTGAATTTTACTCTATGTAAATTGTACCCCAATAAATTTGAGCTTTACAAAAGGTAAGTTTAGGGGTTGGCCCTCCCGCCGAGTGGTTTAAGTTCCATGCACTCCACTTCAGCAGCCCAGGTTCGTGAATTCAGTTCCCGAGAGTGAACATACTCTGCTCATCAGCTATGCTGTGGAAGCATCCCACATACAAAATAGAGGAAGATTGGCAGAGATGTTAGCTTAGGGCTAGTCTTCCTCAAGCAAAAAAAAAAGAGGAAAACTGGCAATGGATGTTAGCTCAGGACAACTCTTCCGCAGCAAATAAAGAAAAGGCAAGTTTACATTATAGGGGATGCAAAACACAGTATTTGGAAATCTGAAAGCAAAAAAAGTGGAAACCTTTAAAATACATCAGAATTCACTCTTAAGTTCTGTAACATATGTGGAGTATGCCTCCTATGGATGTCATCAAGATTACGTAATATTGCCTATGACAGAGTGATAATATAGTCATATACAGGAGGACCATGGCAGAACTCCCCCTCCCTTAGAACTCCTTCAGATCTCAGCTAAAAAGAAGGCCTCCCTCTGAGAGACAAACTAGGAAAAGTCAACATAAAATTAAAGAAAGTTATCTGGCCAAGTTCACTAACTCAGGGGGGAAAATTGCATTTAAAGTAGAGTCTTGAGAAACACCCAAGTCTAATCAAAGTAAACAGAGTGTATCCTCTAGAATGGGATACACCTTTAAAAAAAAAAGAAAAATTAAAGTTGTATTATTAACATATGTAGCACAATAATCTGCATGAAGTGGAGGAAGGGCTAAAGGGAAGACCTTATCAGCATTTAGTAAGTACTATTCAAGGAAGATTTAAAAAACTGATTCTGGTAGATACATAATTACCAGAACTCTCCTATGGAACAGAGAGAGTTTATAAGGCTTTTACACAACCTAGAAGAAAATCCCTCAAAATTATTTGATTCCCTTTACCTTCCAAAACAACTTTCTAATTTGGTTTTCTGAAGTTTCTGATCCTAAAAGCAGCTCCTCCAACGGCAGAAACTAGTATTTATTACCCCACTATAATTAACAAACTGAGATTCTGCATTACAAAAAAGCTCTTAGGGTTTTGATTAGCATGAGTCAATCCCCCAGAATCTGATCTGTGTTGAACATGTAGATAAAACTATATTTTGTGTTCTGCAAATCTAAGGGCCAAGTCACAGACTGAAGCAGTCACCAAGCTCTTCCTTTGACATCTCTATCTTTAAAAGGAATATTTGTATTTATAAAGAATATCCTTCACAGAGGGAAGACAAAGAAAAACACTGTTGGGCCATGGACAAATTTCTTGTAAACTATAGAATGTTTGAGCTAAAAGAGACTGGAGGGGTCTTCTATTTGAACCTTCTCATTTTGCAGGTGAGAGGTCAAGTTCACGTTAGACATTAAGTTACCTCCTCAAGGCCTCAAAGTTAATCAGTCAGAGAGGCATTAACACAGGTCTCCTGACTCCCCCAAGTCAGTGTTTCTCCCATTAAACTACACTGCCTGCTTCATCCCAAAACAGTAGGAACAACTCTGAGGTCATACAGAACTGAGTTTGAATCCCAGCCCCTCCCCCACTGACTAGCTGTGTGACAGGTAAATTATTTAACATCTCTAAGCCTTATTGTAGTCATCTGTAACTGGGGACAATAACGTTTTCTATTAAATAGGTAGGATTAAATGAAAGAATGCACAAAAAGTGCTTATCACAGAGCCCAGAACACAGTACGTACTGAATACATTTTTTAATGGATCAATTAACACATATTACAATTAAAATATGTAACACGGACATCACACCAAATAACTCCAAAATACAATAACGGCACCATGTTATGATATGCATAATTTGTCAGTACATTCATTTTCATTGTAATTACTTATGTCAGAGAAACACAAGGAGAGGAACTGAGTCAGAAAAAACAAGGATGCAAAAAAGACCACCAAGATATCATTTCTAAACCCTTAGTTCATCTTTTTATTAGAAGATAACTGACTTCATTTTAAAGTGTCATGTCAAAATTTACCCATTTATAAATAATCCTACATAATTTTGAAAGGTAACTGGATCCTAATCAAGTGAGAAAACTTTCTATAGTCATTCTGAATGATAAATCCTAACTAAATAATAAATATATATGCTCAGGAAAACTAATCATCTTTTAAAAACCTATTATAATTACGGACTCACAAGAAGTTGTAAAAATAGTATAAAGATGTCCCAGGTATCCTTTACCCAGCTTCCCCCAAGGGTAACATCTCATATAACCATAGTACATACCAAAACCAGGAAAATGACACGTGAATTGAGATACAATTGATATCATAAGATTACTATTTTAAAGTGTAAAATTCAGTAGTTTTAGTATATTCCTAGAGTTGTGCAGCCATCATCACTAACCACCTATTAAAGTGACCATAACATAACTCTAAAGACCACAAAAACCCGATGTGTTCATTTTTTTAAAATCTATTTAGCTCAAGGCCTATACACTTGCATTATTAACAATCTACTTTATCAGAATTAACATTTTCATTCATGCACATCTACAACCAACATTTATTGAGCCCCTAGATGAGACCTTAGATACTAACCTTACCAAGATATGATCTCTGTCCTTCCAACAGTTCAGTCTAGTGAGAGGCAGACGTATGAGTAAATATTTACATTTCAATGTGGTAAGTGCTATAATAAGGTCCCCAAGGCCAGCCACACTGGGGAGGGAGTCTACCCTGGAATAAGGAGGTGACAAGAGGCTGATGATTCACGCAGCATGAGAAAATGCATATGGAGGACGACAGGAGACAAGGTTGGAAAGGGAGGCAGCAGAGAAATCATGGAAGGCCTTCTATGCCTTGCTAAACAGGCCGTTATCCAGTAGGCAAAGAGAAAAGATTGAAAGATTTTTAAATGATCAGAGTTGCATTTTAGAAGCATGTGAAAGGTAGGAATGGGCCCACTGCTCCACAGGAGGGTAAAACCTAGATCATTTGGACCCCATATCTGGCAAGCACAAATGGAGAACCAGGGAAGGCAACATCAGAAGCTCTGATTTCTGCCATCACAGGCTACAGTCGAAAAAGGAAGACAATTCATTGAGATTCCTATCATACCTCGAAAACACCTGAGCTCTTGTGGCTTCTTGGAAGTTCCCATCTCATCCCACCTGACAGAAAAAGCCTGACTGTGAGGAGTCCGATTCAGTCTAGCATGCTCCAATAGAACCCTGCTGGTCATTAAAATATTGAAGTATTTCTCTATGAGTCGGCAAACAGCCGCTGCCCTGAGAGGCTTCTCCTCTCTTCCTTGGGACCACCCCCAACCCCACCTCCCATAATTAGCTTTATAAACAGTGTCTGGCCCAGCAGAGGCCCCTAGACCCAGCTCCAGAGCACTCTGGCAGTCTTGGTCAGTGAGGCACTCACATGACTCATTGATTGTTGAATATTTAAAATATCACCCCCGCATGAGGGCCAAGCCCAGAGAGCTCCCTTAAACCACTAAGCCTCTACTATCACACACAACCACAACAACAAAAAATAGATCTTCAATATTCATTCATTATCCCCAACCTGCTGCTCCAGATTCTGACCAGGTATTTCTGCTTAAGGCTCATCTCGCTCCATCGCAAATGTTTCTCTGATTTTGAGCTTTTCTTTGTCCCTTTAGTCAACTATTTTAACTCTCCCTCCAGTTTCAGTGACTACAGCTATCTAGAGTAAAGACTCCTAGCCATGAGCAATGCACCCACCATGTCCACCCAATTTCTAAGTACCAGACCCAAAGTCACAGTAGACACAGTATCGTTTCTATTAATCCATCAAGAAATAACTGCAAAAAACAGAAAACTATAGACATATAATAGTCCAGCCCCAAGATGTCACTTTATACAATACAGATGTTTGTTTGTATTGTCTCAGGCTCCAGTTAATTAAGATATACAACACTCTTGTGTTGAGCAATGAAATTAAAGCCCACACATCACATTATGCTTTAGTGTATATTTAATACATTATGATTGCACCTTTTTTAACACCTCCCACCACCAACAACATAAGGTGTGGCCACCACACAAAGCATTTAACCATAAGCAAAGGTATACCTTAGCAGTGATGGCAATTAGAAATGGTAAGAGGGCCCACCAGGTGGCAGAGTGGTTAAGTTCACATACTCCGCTTGGGAGGCCCAGGGTTCACCGGTTTGGATCCCAGGCATGGACCTACATACTGCTCATCAAGTCATGCTGTGGTGGCATACCAAGTACAAAATAGAGGAAGATTGGCACAGATGTTCGCTCAGGGCCAATCTTCCTCACCAAAAAAAAAAAAAGCATAAGAGATTGTATTAAATGAGTGGCTCAAAGTATAAATTAGCATACAACAAAGAAGAGATGGACAGAAGAACTATCATGTCAAGAAAGATGGTAGAAAATAAAATTATGGCATTCAGGAAATGAAGAGTAAGGAAAGTTTTTCCACTTCTTTTGTTAGTTTCCTTCAACCAGAAACTAAAGCTATCTTATGCAAGATATATTATTAGAAGGAATAGTCCATGATATTTTATAATGACACACTAAAAGATCTAATTTGCAGAAAGACAATATAGTATCATTATATCTGTCTCTTAAAAATAATCAGACTGTCTAGTGTACCCAATATCAAAAATCAGAATATGGGGGGGCTGGCCCAGTGGCACAGTGGTTAGGTGCACACGTTCCGCTTCAGCAGCCCAGGGTTCACCGGTTCAGATCCCAGGTGCAGACATGGCACCGCTTGGCAAGCCATGCTATGGTAGGCGTTCCACATAGAAAGTAGAGGAAGATGAGCACGGATATTAGCTCAGGGCCAGTCTTCCTCAGCAAAAACAGGAGGATTGGCAGCAGATGTTAGCTCAGGGCTAATCTTCCTCAAAAAAAAAAATTCTTAGATGTGCTTTCTGTACTATGGATATTTGTTTAAACAAGTTTATCTAAATTATTCAAGGTATATTTAAAATAAAGATATTGTTGACTTTTCAGATCAGCTCTGCTGCTTATAAAATCTGACGTTGCAACAGTTGGTTCAGTATCTTATCAGGTCCTGCAGCTACACCAAACTCCTATTCACTTTTTTTTAAAACCTGTTTCACATGTACTAGAATCTGAAGCTGGGCATAGATTGAAGAAGTAGCATTGTAATTTGGGGACTATCTTACTTTTTGATCAGATTTTTCTCTCTCAACAGTCAAATTTCTTCTGGGTGGCCTCCCAAAGAGCTGATGGAATCTTCTGTTGTACAGATGAGTGTGTACTGGGAAACTGCAGGCTCAACACACCTCATAGCATGCCGGGCATCACTGCCGGTCCACGGACTCCTTCTAACCTACAAACCTCGGGTTCCATAATAACTCTGGGGGCTTTTGGATTTTTCTAGGGGTGAAGATCTGAAAGAGGGCAGGCTGGATGCTTTCTCCAAGTAGAAGTACTTGAGATCCTTCAGTGAACTGATTAATTCTGCTTCCTTGTGTTGTGATCAGTGTTCTTATCCACTTGGCTCACGTCTGACAAAACAAGAATCTTAGTGGCACCTCCTGCCTAGAGTACTTGGAATCTTTTGGGACTCCTGAAGCCTCTTTCCACTTAAGCGTCCTTAAATTAAAATTAGGCTGGGCCCCAGACCAGAGGCCCTTGAGTTAAATCAGGCTATAGAGAAATAAGGCTCTGTTAGCTGTCTGGAGGCAAAGGCTGTCTGACTATGGAGTGCCTGGATGGAGTATCAGACTAGGATGGTTCCTAATGATTTTGGCTTTTTCCTACTACAAGTTCAATAAACACGGCCAGGCATTTGAGTGTGCCCTGGGGCATGCTGTTTTGATGTACCACTATTCCTTTCAGGTCTTGGGTCTGTGGGCCTTTGCTAATCTGGCTCCCATAATACCACTTCACAGCAAGCCTCCTTAATCTCTCCAACTAAGTGGAGTGCCCGTATTGTCAGTCATACCCCTATTCATCAGTCTTTAGACTATCTCTTCTTTTTCTCCTTTTCCAGAGCAAAATAACCTATTAGCATTGGCATTCTGCCGAACACTGAGTGCCCAAATGCCAAACGGTACTTTCTTGGAGGTTCCCATCCCGGAAGCTCCAGCCTGGCATTGTGTTAGTGCTAAAGTGCACCCTGCTTAGGACTGGGAACTTTGGAGCTGGCAGGCAGGGCTTCGCTGGGGAATCCAGGAAGCTCTCCTCCACCCTCTAGAAAAGCTGGTTCTAGTGGCCACTTAGGTTTAGGAGCAGAGATGCTGAAATGTGCCTTTTAGGGCTCCACAAGTCACATTTCTTGACTGTTAATGCACAACATAGGCTGCACTGTATCAGCCAAAAGATTTTCAAACATCAGGTAAATATTGGAATTCCATACCCTCTTTTTGTCAGATTACTAAATTGATGCCAAAGATGAGGTCTCTTGGAAATAAAATTCACATGTAGTTGCCACAGCCACAGAATTAAGATTGATATCTGAATCTACCTTTTCTTTATATGATGCCATTGCTTTGTGAAGAATCTTAATTTATGTAATACAATTTTGGAGTGAGACTTAATTCAACACCAGCTTTCTATGTTTTAGTTTAGACTGAATCTTCTGAGCACATGAAGAATGACTGAAATTTGCTCACAGTAGACTTCTGTTGTTTGACCCAACTGTACCAGAGTAAGTCAACTAAACATAGTAAAGGAAAGACTAAGTATATTTGGCTTTACATTTTTAGCTTTTCTTCCTAGAAGTAGCCTGCTGTTACCTCAGCCTGCAATGCCCTTTACCCATCCCCACAGCCATTTTTCTGCTTTTGGCAATCTTCCATGACCTAGTTCAAATCTCACCTCCTTTGAGAAATATTCATTAATTTCGAGTCCCCCACATTCGCACTGCCACAGGATATCCCCTTGTCCTGGCCCTCAATTCTATGCTGTTTTATAGTTCCCTATTCACACATTTGCAATCCCTCCTACAACAGGGGCCTTTACTCTTCCTATTTCCCCAGGGCTTTACGTTGTGAAGATTTCTTTGAACAACATACAAAATAAATAATCATACTGTTTTTAGGTCAGGGAAGACAAAAATAAAACTAACCAATAAATACAAGAGCATCAAATTGCATTTATGACCCACTGTAGAATCTTTAGAATCCTGCCCACTTAAAGATAGATATGCATATCTGCAAATAACCTGACTTTTACCTTACAAGGTAGAGAATCATTTAAGGCCATTGAGAAGTAAATCAAAAGTTAGAAACGTGAGACTGACTCTTGGCTTCTCCTTCCCTATCACCTTTTATATCCAGTCAATCAATAGACTCATGAATTTCAGATATCTGTGTAACCCAGTAGTAGTGATTCTCAAACCTCTGCAAGCCTAAGACTCCCCTGGAAGACTTGTTAAAACAGACTGCTGAGCTCCATCCCCTGAGTTTCTAATTCACTGGGTCTGCAGTGGGGCCAATAATTTGCATTTTTAACAAGCATGCAGGTGAAACAGATGCTGCTCATCCAAGAACCACACTTTGAGGACCACTGCTTTAACCCATTCCCCATTCTATTTGCCTTGCTTTTAACAAGGTTCACAATATCTACAAAAGGAAAAAAGTCCCTGATTTGTGACACAGTAAGATGGCTCGAATAAGGCACAAGAATAACTAGGTTTGGTCCTAATCTTGAATGGTTTCCATTGGTGGCACTGGTTGTCTGAGGCTTTGAAATGATCCTTAATATACAAGAATGTGTCCTAAAGCATTTCTGGAGCGGTCCAGAGGGCCTCTAAATACGGACCAACAGATGAGGTCATGGTAATGCAGAGAGTCAGAAGTAGAGGAGGGGGAATGAAAGCTATAATCACTGTCAAAGGGGTGTTTTCTGTAGACAAGTGAATGGAGCTATTGTACACAAACTCAATGGTTGCCAAGCATGCAGCCCAATTATTTTGCCTGTATGAGCATGGCACGGAAGGATCTCCTTAGAGGACTTGATTCACACAAGTTGGTATTTAGTCTGACGGTAGCAAGCAAAAGCCTGGTGAATTTGCACCTAAGAGTCTTTAAAATGTTTCCTGCCTTCCACATCTAAGAGATGATACAATTAAGTTGGAAAGACCACAAAAGTAAACACCATCCTTAGAAATAATACAGCAATTACAACTGGTTAAAGACCACTACAGGTGCCTATCTTATTCAAAATATTGAAAACAATAACGAGGATCACATGGTGGCTTTGGGAAGCAAGAGATCCACAAGATAAATCTAGGGGTCAGCCTCCCAGAGAAACTGCTCTCCCTAGTCAATCTATCTTTGTCTCTACCTATATTTAAAATGTTTGTAAAAGTTCAAAAATTTGTACTGGCCACTAGGGTCTAGAGTCTTAAAGCAATGGAAGACCTGTTTCAATGGCTAGGATGGACATACAACAAGGTGTTTTGCTCCCTTAGGGGAAACATCATTCACCCTGCAACATAGGAACGGAGATGCTTTCATACTCTTCAAATTTCTCAGCTGTGTGAGAAAACCACTGAGGTGGTTGGCCTTAGCCCCAAGGGTCAAGGCCAGGAACCAGAGGGGCAACAACTGCCACTTTGCCTTCAGGAGAGCAGCATCCTCCTCCCTGAGCACTATATATGTAGGTGGGATACAGAAGCTGTGAGGTTGCTGCCATTGCCCCACGATAGTCATATCTGTTGTACAAGGTCTGCCTAGGCACAGCTGAGGAAGAGTGACCCACAGGAGGCTGCTCCATGAAACCGTCTGCAGAGTCAGAATGTTACAGATAAGGCTATCATAGAGAAGATGAATTCAACTTAAAACAGACATAATTAGAAACAGGTTGTGAAGCATGGTTCACCTCCTGTTGGGGTAAGAGGTTAGAGAACGAGGCTGTGAGGAGGACGTTTTATGTGGTACTGACTTAGGGGAAAGGAGTGAAGGAGATTTCTGCAGCTGTGGTGACCCCCTACGCTCAATATCCTAATTCTGCCAGACCTCTAACACTCCATGAAGCACTGCACTACACAGTATTCATTTGATCTAAGCCTTTTAAACTTGCAGAGATGGGGGGAGAGAAGGAGACCCAAAAGCCTTGAAATCCCAAGAGACCAACCGAAAAATCACAGGAGCTATAGATTGGAGCGCCACTAATTCAACAAAGGATGACTGAGGAAAGTTGTCAGAGACCTCAGAAGCTCCACACAATACCACATTTTCATACTGCTCACCAGGGAGAGGGGTTGCAGAGCAAAATGGTTGGGAATAGGATGGGTTGAAACTATAAAAAGAGTTGTACAATTCTTAGAAAATGTTTCTCGTTTTCAGGCAAAGCAAATTTTAAAGTGTTGAAGTTAACGCAGCAATCATGTAGCACAAACAAATCAGAATATTTCTGAACTATGACCATGTAAGGCATTGAACTAGGTGCTATAATTCTGAAGGTTAAGATTTATAGCTTTCTTTTATTCTCTCCTTTATAAATTCTAAAGTATTTCCACCAGAAAATAAAGTTCTTCAAATAATCCAAAATACTTTAATATAGTAATCATTACATCATTGGTAAATTGCTTCTAAAACTAACGCTTTGCTTCTAATTTTGAGTTACACATTTAATACCTGCACATAAACCATTATAAATGTATAACAAAAATAACTAATTTTTGTCTTCAGGTTGTGTGATTTTATTTTGGCAAACATCTTTTTTTCAGCTGTGCTATTAATGATAGCACAGACATGATGAACATATCTGGGCAATGTAACAGAAGACTCAAAAACCACGAGCTCTTTTATTATCCACTATATTGACGTGCCTCATCTAGCATATTCATTCCAAGCATTTGATAGAACGCAAATTCATACAAATACCCTTAAGTAAAATCTGCTGTGGTGAATGCTTCTAGGTTTCTTAGATGGCATGACTTCCTTAAACAGGACTTTCTCAAAAAGAAAAAGAATGAGAGTTTAAATACACATCTAGAATTTACCTTCTGTAGTAACAAGATTGATTTGCATTAGTTTTATATAATAAAATGTTTTAATATACAAATTAAGAAACAGAATACAAGTGCTTTTAGGATTCTGGAAGGCTAATTTTGGAACTTAGTTTCAAGAATTAGAGTCTGACTTGCTATTATAACAGAGATCCTGAGACAGCATAATTACTTTTTAAAATAAAGTTTTAAAAACCCAATATTCATAAAAACACAACAGCTTTGTGGGTTTTCTCTGTGAATAAAATTATCCTAATTCTCTAGCAACGTCCTTTTACATTAATGAAACCAGGGATTCCACTTACCAAATATAAAGCAGAAGTTCTTAGAAACGACAAATCATGGTCCAGGCATCAAATGCTCCTCTAAAGCCAAAGACTTGGGGGGACAGAAGGAAAGCAAACCTTGAATTTTAAAGAAGAGTTCTAATAAAGAATCCACTTATGCCTGCCTTGGATTTTACCGTTTCATTAAGATTAATCAGAAATCATTCTGAGGGGACTTAACGGCTTAAGTTGATTTGTTTCCCAAAAAAAAAAAAAGTAAAACATTTCTCAATTCTATTTTTGATTTGAACAGAATACGGTACAATGTAAAGACAGTATATTCGTCTGTTTAAATGCTCCTTATTATCTGTAATAATATTTCCAAATAATTTTCTCCTTACTGTGAAATAAGTATTACTATTCCCATTTTATAGATGAGGAAATTAAGGTACAGACAGGTAAAGTGACTTAGGAAGTCAGAATGGGTAGAGAGAACAAAGATGGGATTTAGGGACAAAAGGAACAGGGTTTAAATATAGGAGATCCACCTACTAGCTTTGAGCAAGTTCCTTCATCTGGGCCCGTCTTTCATCTGCAAACTGAAGATAATACCACCTAGCTCTCAAACGGCTGATATACAGTACAGCAAAGCACCTAGCAGAAAGCCTAGCACACAGTTAGCCATTCAACAAACATCGGCTCTCCCACCAATCCATAATCCCATTTTCTTCAGATGATACATGGTTATATAATCAACTCATAACGCTGCTGGGAGGTAGATGAGGTGATGAACACAGGTAGAGCGCCTGGTGAGAACAGGGCTCCATACATCTTCTCTCTCCCAGTAGTCCCTCCGTTACCCCAGGTGCCACAGTTTGAAGTGGCTGAGCCACAATCAAATCCAAATCTTGGTTCTATTACAGAACTGCATCCATACACACACATTTTATTTATGGTAGTATCTTATTTAACTGCAAAAAACTAATTTAACCTAGCTGCTTAATCCGTTGTTATTTTAATGTGTTCCCAGTAAAAATAAAATTCATTTCTGGCGTAGCTTTACTTTTCAGTAATTAGAAAAAAGTGATTAATATTTCTGACTTGAAAATATGTATTTTTCAATACATATTTCTACTGGCCTTTCTGTAATACATATTCTCAATATTTTACAAACTATTATAACCCAAAAGATAGTTAAAAATCTATTCCTTAGGATATTACATGCCTAAGCATTTAAATGACTCCATTTGATATACTGAGTTCAAAGATATTAGGTAGCCTTTTCATTTTTCCTATCTTCTCCCAAATAAAACAACAAAGTAAGGTAGCAAATGTAGTAAACAAATATAGGTATGCATAAATGAACCAGAAGTGTGAAAAATATGCACCAGGTCTGCATTTATGAGGCAATGACCTTCAAAACTGGCAGGGAGCTGTTAACAATGTTCTTCACAGGGGAACAATTATACTACAACCCTCCCATGTATACTTTCATATCTCATGGTCTACAAATATATTTGCATATCAGAAAGAATAAAAGAATGGTCTGGTAAGTGTGGCAACTTTCACTGAGAGAATACAAGGCATTTTCATTACCTTAATAATCACATCCTAAACACCAGATCAGTATAACTGCTGGAATATGAAAGTCTAGACCAAGACTTGGACAGAATATACTACAACAGAAATTTACCAAATGTGGCTATTATGACTCTAACCTGGTGATAGATATATTTCTGATTCTGTAACACCCAACTGGTCTCTGATTATATCTAGAAGCACTGAAGTCTTTCTAAAATAGATACCTTATTTGAAGAAAAATATGGCAAACAATACTTTAAGGAAAAGGAGTTCAAATTATCACCAAAAAAATTTTAAAATACGTGGTACTGAAATTTCTAAAATGTTGGGAATATTGCTTTAACCTAATAAGCAGCTCACAGTTCCTTTCCATTCTGATTTAAAAGACCTTGTGCCCAGTGTTTCACAAATAAGTGCGTGCACGTGCACATGCACACACACAAATATCTAAAGGGAAAATATATAAGAAAAGCTCAATCTCTAAATGCTCAAAAAAGCTATGCACACAAAATATTAATTTCACATAAGATACTGTCTTTTCTTACGTTTTTCCTCACATGGGTAAAAACAAAAGCAATTCACAATAGTGGTGCCAAAGAATGACAAATTTACATATACTTTAGAATGCCTGTGTTTTTTAGATTTCATGCAAGAATCACAGTGCACAATCGTTAACACAGCTAGACAGTGGACACTTACTACAGTATGGTCATGTTACACCAACCTTAATTTTTTTTAAAGCGGTCTAAATTTTTATAACATTCAATTGTAATAATGTAAAATAAGACCAGCAAGAAAACAAACACAACCATTGTAGGATGTAGCAAGCATAAATCCAGTAAGTCCTGCTTAACTTGAAAATGTTATTTTCTCAATAGTAACAAAAACTACCCACAACTATAACACCAACCAACCAACCTCAAAGGTTTCCACTAACTGGGAAATAACTAGTTGCCTTATTGTGATACCTTAAAACAACAAGGTTATCACTAGTTCAGTGGTGATGTGAATTGTATTTCACTTGTACTCTTTACAAGTAAAAGTTAATGACCTGCCCCAGAAATTTTATTTCACCATATACTCTGAAAGTATTTTTAGGACTCATGAAGTCTAAATCTCACACTGCCCTTGATGTGCTATTGTGTAAATGCTTTAAATTTTAAAACAAAAGGATAAAGACTTTAAAAGCTCTAGCCAATGTATTCAAATAGTAAGGATGTCATCTCAACCAATGTTTTCTCCTCCCCCACCAAAAAACAAAAAACTGCTCAGGACACACCAAGATACAGTAGAAACAAAAAGTAGCATGCCACTCATTCAGTAAGGAAATAACATCTCTTTATCATATTCTCTCTCTATTATATTCAACTACATCTCTCTATCACAGTCAACTACAAAAATCCTTTCACTTGATGGCTAGCATCTTTATGACTGCTTAATCTGTATTTAAGTGGCCTTAAAAAGAGATTTTGTTTTCTTTCTCTACCCTCATGGATCTTTGGCAGCAGTCAGCACTTATGCCCAAGGCTGGTTTTGGGGGGGGGGGGGGGGGGGGAGAAAGGAGAGAGAAGGCTGAACTGAGCACGGAGTCAGCAGAGAGCAGCTGCTCTCATACACTACCAGCGTCTTTCTCACACACCGCTATTTTCCGCTATTGAGCATTGTCAGCAAAAAAAATTAATGGGAGGTGGGGGGCAGGGAGACAAAGAGGGTAGGACCCGCGGCCGACAGTTTTTGTCTGCCACATCTGAGGTGAGAAGCCCTCTCTTGTTTTCTGCTGCAAAAGCAAGGGATCAGGTGAGACCCCTCCGGGTCCAACTCAATTCGCTTCTCCATAAAGGGCAGTTTCCGGCAGTGCGCGCAGGATCCTCCGGCTGCCGAACTAAACACCGGAGCATTGTCAATGTTTTCCACCTCTGACTTTATAAAGGAGAGAGGTCTGTGACTGCCTTCCTGGGAAAGACTACTACTCCTGACGCGCCACACAGCAGCAGTGAAGGAACATAAGAGGTTGTAAAAATCCCTTCAAAAATACCAGGTTCTGAAGAAATGCTGTGCAGCATTATCGTACTGTTGGCGTTTTTTCTAAGTCACCGATTCTTTCGTGCCACCGCGAACCCTCAAATGGCTGGGACTTGTTGCTAAAGCCTTACCTCACGCCCCCCTGAACTGGCCAACACAATAAGATGTGGGGAGCGAAAGGTGGGAGGGGGGCCTAAATCTTTAAAGCCCAGAGGGCTGGGCTCCCTTCATAGGCCACTCTGCATGGGCTGCGCGTTCAGTTCTACCTTCTGAGAGCTCTGACTCACAAATGCTGGGGGGAAAATTATGACATACACCATTATCCTTCCAACCAAAGAGAGATAAGAAGAGCCAGCCAGCCGTCCTTGCCCAGCCGGGGAGCCAAAGCCTGCGCCCCGCGACGGGGCGGCCGGGGCAGAAGCCTCCCGCCCTGCCCGCCTCCCTCCGGACGCCCGCGGAAAGCGCTCCCCACCCGCGGGGGTTCAAGGAGCCAGGATGGAGCGCCTTCACCCCAGGAGAGGGCAGGGGACGAGTTGGGGATCCGGGACGCGGGGACTCTCCCCGCAGAGGCGCCGAGCGCCCAGTGCGCGGCCCCGGACAGGGGCTCGGAAGGAGGCTCTCCGCACTGGGGCCGTCCGGTGCAGCCACGCGCGGACAAAGCGCTGGCGTCTGGGGCGACCCCCGAGCGGCGGCCGCGGGCCAAGTTGGCCAGACTCGGGGAACCAGGGGGTCCCGCGGGCGGGGCGGCGCGGTACTGACCTGGATGGTGCAGGTGTACTCGCTGTCGTCCAGCAGCCGCACCGTGCAGCTGTACTCGCGCTCCAGGCTCCTGCTGCTGCCGCTCATCAACCTGCTCAGCATCTTCCCGCCCGCCCGCCCCCGGGAGAGACGCGGCGGCGCTGCGGACCCCGGACCAGGCGCCCCTCAGCCCGGCAGCTCCGCGCCGGCCCCAGGCACCTGCACCATCACCCCAGCCCGGTCGCCGCCTCTGCCTCCTGCTGGCACCGCTCCTCCTCCTTCTCCTTCTCCTCCTCCTCCTCCTCCTCCTCCTCCTCCTTCTCCACCACCGCCTTCCTCCAGCCCAGAGCAAACGCCCCGCTCTATCTCCTCCGCGCCCCACTGCCCGTGCCCAGCTCGTGGGGCGGGGCCTCGGCCGGAGGGGGTCCAATGGGGGTCAGCGCGGCGGAACCGAGTGGCAGACGGTAGAACCAATCGAAACAGTGTACTGGGATGATGGACAGGTTGGGGAAGCAATCACGGGAATGCAGTCGGATCGAGCCAAGCAGGACCAGCCCCCTGGCGTCCCAGACGAGGGGCTATTATCCTCCCTGCGGTTCCTATAGACACTGTTTTCCCTCCCGCTGGCCAGGTGTAGGCGCTCGGCTGGATCATCTGCTGCGTGGAATACGTTTGGACTGTGCTTCAGGGGGCCAAGTCCCACACTCTGCAACGCCGCGGTTCCCGCCCTCTCGGGAGCCGGGGCGGCGCGAGATCACAATCCCTGCACCTGCAGAATGCAGGCACCTTCAGCTCCGGACCAGGCGGCTGCCCCCCACCTGCCCTGTACCCCAGCGTTAGCCCTACCGGCCTCTCTGCTCCAGCCCTCTTGTTCTGGAGAACATCTGTTTTTCAGGAGCTACTTAAGTGAAAGCTGCAGGGTTCGCAGAGATTCTTAAGTACCCGGGTTTAACCCCTAGCAAAACCCTCCACTCTAACATCCTTTGCTTCCTTCCTTTTATTTCCAGAGGACAAAAGGAAGGCAGGCGCGCTCCTTCAGCCAGTATGGAGCAGAGGAAGTGATGGATCCTTTCCTCTCGCCTTTAGAACTAGAATGATCATGTCTTCAGACTTCCTCAACAAAACGCCAGAGTATGTCAGAAGGTATCCGTCACAAAGAAAAAATTGTCTCCTCCCCTCTGTGACCCCAGGTCTAAAGACCTCATATTCTTTACGAAAACTTCACTAAGAGACATAATATTCTCCCTCAGAAATTTTTGATGGAAGGAAATGTTATAAAAGAATCATATCAACGCAGAACATTAATGCTGTAATAAATATATCAATTGAGAAATAATGAAATATGCATAATTTCCTATCATTTTCATTTGCACTGTTCTTGTTTATAGGTATAACACGTAAGAAAAGTGAAACCCTACATTAGCCTAGAAAAACATCTGACTTTTAAAGTATGCTTCTTCCCTAGTGCCTTTGAATCCCAGTATTTGTCCCAATTTTTTTGCCTGGGACCCCCTGTCTACCTTTCAGTTATCATCTCAGTAACCTGGATTGCTCTCCATATTAGTTACATTCTCCCTTATGGCATTCAAAAGCCATAAGAAGAGGTTCTTCTTTTCAATGCAATCCTGGAGGAGTTAGTTAAGAAACTAGAATGGGTGAGTCAAGTATTCTAGCCATGAAACCAGATGTGAGTTCCTCTACTTTATAGCCCCAGCAGGTAGCCTGGTGCCTGCAACATAGGCATTCGATAAATGTTTGTTAAATGAAGTAAATGGAATTGATAGATATTTTACAAAATCTAAATCCCAGGGGAAGATTTGTGCCGAAACTAAGACAATTTCAGGAAGATCTTGGAGATGAGTGAAATTATTAATATGCCAAAGTGATATTCTACAAAACTCAGCTTTGTTGTGTAATTGAGAGAAGATAACGAAAGATTTCAGACAGGCAGAACTTTCAATGAAGGAAATGTTGCTATTTGTTATAGAATCTACAAGAGCACGAAAAAATATCCAAGAAACTAGAGGAAGGCCAGTAGTGTGAAGTGTCTTTAACAGGTTATGCAAATAAGCAGCTGTTAGAATTAAAAGGCAGGGCACCATGAATCCCCGAAAAGCTCTAAGGAACTGAATAAAGTCTTTTTTCAAACTATGACCATAGATGCAATCGACAGGGATGAGATTGTGGCTGCTATGCCCATGTATTGAGTAACGTTCTTGCTTAGTCTAAGAAAATCACGTCAGCTTAGATGCTCACTTCATTGACAGAGCAGTTCGATATTCATCCATGCTTATGCATGATATCAGAAAGAGCTTCAAACTCTCCATTACTCTCTGATACAGAACACCTTGTGAGGAAAACAGACAGAGGCTGGACAAATAATTGAAGAAAAGCAAGAATCTATCCATTTCTGGTTAGATGTATGCCTCTACAGCAAGGCTCAAGAGCAGAAGCCTAAAGGGAACTGGAAAGAAAGAGCTCATATAAAATCAAACTGAGGAATCCTTTGTTTCCCTTTGTTTTTCTCGTCTATTGAGCAGGATGCCCAGGATGGTAAGGGTTTGTTCAATAAAAGAACTTGTTTGCCCTTGAGAATCCAAAGCTTCCTGAGTTTTTAAGTACAAAGGAGGCCATATTTAAATTAAAACTTCAAACTACAATGCCTCTGAGTACCCACCTTCCCAATTATCAGGATATCGGCCCCCTTTAGAGTTTCCCTCCCTTCTCTACTATGGAAGGGTCCCCAGAGGAGGTGCTGTCACCCACATATGCCTGAAATGACTGAACTACTCCTGCCTCTGCTTCAGATGTTCCAGACCCTGATGTTCTGGGACACTGATCTCTCTCCAGCCAGTGCACCTTCACCATTGCCTGCAGATCTGGCAGGAAGGGTCATTGCCCTCTCTTCATCAGGACGTCACAAACACAGGTTCTTCCCATCAAAGTCTCCTCAAAGCACAGCTAAGACTAGGGTTATATAACAATACTAGAAAGGAAGAATAATCCGGAGTAACCTGCAATTATGACATGGCTACTCTCAAAGCCCTTATGGACTAGAAACAGGCCTGCCTTATTGTTGAGTTTTCACCCTGGGCCCATGTGGCTGAACACAGCTTCCCCTCTCCATCAAGAGTCCCCCTGACAATGTCTTGAGCATCCAGGCCCAACCATTGTGAAGCTCAGAGAAGAAAACAACTCTCTTGGGGTCATCCTCATGGCCGAGTGGTTAACTTCGAGAGCTCTGCTTCAGCAGCCCAGGGTTTCACCAGTTCAAATCCTGGGTGTGGACATGGCATCACTCATCAAGCCATGCTGAGGTGGCATCCCACATGCCACAACTAGAAGGACCCACAACTGAAAATATGCAACTATGGAGCTGGCCCAGTGGCCCAGTGGTTAAGTTTGCATGTTCCACTTCTGCGGCAGGGGTTTGCCAGTTCAGATCCCTGGTGCGGATTTGGCACCACTTGGCAAGCCATGCTGTGGTAGGCATCCCACATAGAAAGTAGAGGAAGATGGGCACGGATGTTAGCTCAGGGCCCATCTTCCTCAGCAAAAAGAGGAGGATTGGTGGCAGATGTTAGCTCAGGGCTAATCTTCCTCAAAAAAAAAAAAAAAAAAGCAACTATGTACCAGGGGGCTTTGGGAGAAAAAGGAAAAATAAAATCTTAAAGAAAACAACTCTCCTCACCCAGTTTAAGGTCCACTTTCCAAGTCCCATTTTCTGTCCCTGGTGCTGCCTCTCCCTAGGTCAACTGACCATTGGAACATTTGCTCTTGTAGAGGAAAGCCCACCCTCCCTCCCCAGAAGGATGACCTTGACTTCTGACTGATCTGGGCCATCACCTTAGAACATAATAATCCCGCATCAGCACATTTCTCACAAAGATCGAGTTATTCATCTTTACATGTAGGTTCAGGTGAGGTAGAGCCTCACCAAAGCCAGTCCAGTCCCTTTGAATAATTATTTCTCCAGTAAGCAGTAAGGATCATGCCCATCTTTGCTCAGCTGTATCCTTTAGATCTCAGCTTCTATTCTCCTAAGAGGAAGGGCTCAAACAAGGACATACACATCTCCACAGAAACAACAATATATTGACACACATACGGTCTAAATCTACAGAGAGAAAAGAAAGAGTTCTGTTCTCTTCTGCATCCACGTCTGCAGAAACGATGCTCCTGCTCCACACACAAAGGTTTGCATATCCAAATGGAGCACTCTGCAACTTAGTCTGAAACATCTACATTCAGGTTAATGGTTACTTTATAGTTTTCCAAAAGTAATAGATGTATATTTGCTTAAATATGAGTAGCTAAACAATTCACATAGTTTTCCCAGAGCAGTCTACCTCTGAAAAATTGTTCATTTTATTTATTTATTTATTTATTTATTGAGGAAGATTAGTCCTGAGCTAACATCTGCCTCCAATCCTCCTCTTTTTGCTGAGGAAGACTGGCCCTGAGCTAACATCCGTGCCCATCTTCCTCTACTTTCTATGTGGGACGCCTACCACAGCATGGCTTACCAAGCGGTGCCATGTCCACACCCGGGATCCGAACTGGTGAACCCCAGGCTGCCAAAGTGGAATGTGCGAACTTAACCGCTGCGCCACCAGGCAGGCCCCTGAAGAAATGTTCAAATCTTCTCTTTTATCAGGCCAGAAAACCGCCTACAATTTAAGAGACAGCTTTTTCTACCTCCTACCAATCCTTAGGATTTTCAGTTTAGCCTCTATTATGCTTAGAGGTATTTTTATATGGAAAATATAAGTATGTGTGTTTTTTTTATTCCAAACTACAAACATTTATTGAGTCTTTACTTTGTGTCAGGCATACACTCCGTGACAACTTTCTAGAATACATAAGACATAACCCAAATATTGGAAAAGGAAATCTACAAAGCAAGAAGTTCACAATCTAGTAGAGAGTATTAGATGTATGCACAATTAGCTATAACACAATACATGCAGCATGAACAAAGTACTGCAGGAGAAGAACAAATGTACAATTATTTAAGCATGGGAGACAGCAAAGCCTTACAGAGAAAGTATTTGAGTTGGGCCCCAAGGAATGGAGTAGTATCGTGATGGGCACGGACAGCAGGAGAAGAGAAAGACATGGGATGAGAAGTAAAATTTTAGGTAAAGGAAACAGCATGAGCAAAGACATAGAAGCACAAATGTGTATAGCATGTTTCAGAAACTGCAAGTACCCTGGATGGAAAGTATGTGGGGTACATTGGGTGGGAAGAGATGGACTGAGGCCAGATCTTATAGGAACTTCAATGGGAATTTGGACTCTGTTGTATAGACTGTAGGGGGGCATTGAAAGTTTTTAAGCAGAGAAGTGACAGGATCAGATCTGTGTTTGGAAATGATCATTGTAATAGCAGTGTGAATGATTAAATTAGAGCAAGAGGAGATTATTTACTGGGGGAAAAATGCATTCTGAAAACAAGTGAATGTCTTCAATGAGGCATCAGAAGCATTTATAATAGGTCTCTCAGATGTGGGTGACAGGCTTTATTATATTCTCCAATTATGGTTCATTTTCCTTATATTTCCAGCTAGTCTTCAGCCATTGTTCTAGCAACAAAATGTATATGAAATAAAGCAAATTAATTCATTTATTCAAAAAATGTATTGATGGTCTACCTCTGTACAGGTCCCTATGCCAGGTGCTGAGAGAATTCAAAGATGAATAAAACATATTCCCAATCCTCATAGAATTTACAGTCCCATGCAATCTGCAAAATTACTTCAAAAACATTTATTAAGCATTCAGTTTATGTGGATTAATATTCAATGCACATTGGTTAAAAAAAAAGATATAAAGGACAAAGGCAGCAAAGATATGAGAAACAGCCCAAAGAATGTGAACAAAGAAAATATATAAACAAGAGGAAATCAGAACGGCCCATATTTTTTGATTAAAGGTCAGCTGACTTACTTGCTCTGCAAAATGAGCAAGTATATGAGCACTAATAACATTATTATACTTCCTCCCACCCTCTGCACTCCAACTCTCAATTTTTGTGGCTTATTTTATTTCCGTTTTATCAGGGTTTATAATATTTGCAGCTTTTGACAACCATATTTTCTTTTGTTGTTTAGTCTCACTTCTATATTCAAATGGATTCAGTGCTTACCACCAGTCCTTTTATCCTAGCATCATCATTCCTGGGTTTTTTATTTTTATCCATGTCCTGGCAGGTGGAATTTCTTCGCTAAGTAGTTTGTTCAAGAATGGTGAATGGCTACATTCTCTGAGTTTTTTTCTTGTTTGCCTGTTCCCTTTATACTTGAACAAATGCTTGAATAGAAATACTACTTGTGGCTCACATTTTCTTTACCTTCTTTCTCTCAGAATTTTGTAGCCATGGCTCTTTTGTCTTTTTTCTTGACATTTGCTATAGAGAAGTCCGGGATAAGTCAACAATTTTCCCCTGTAGGTGATTTTCTTTTCTTCCAAGATGCCTGAAGGATCTATATATTTCCCCCTAAAGTTCAAGAACTTAATCAGAATATATCTCTATCTTAATTGTTCTAAATCAATTTTCCTTGGTATAAGATGGGTGGTTTTCTGTACAATAGCTCTTATTATTTTTAAGTTTGTTGGGTTTTTTTCTTCTGAGACACTAATTAGCCCAATATTGGATCATATTTGATTATGTCTTTCATTTATTTTAAATTCTTAAATCTCTATGCCTTTTCCATTTTCACTCACTGTGATTATCCCAAGTCTTCCCTCCATGCCATTAACCTGATTTTCAGCCAAGTCTGTTTTGTTCTTTGCTGTTGAAATTTATTTATATGATCTGTAATGATAATATTTTGGATCTCAATCATTCTATTGTTTTAATGTCTCATCTTGGATCTCTTATTTTATTGAATATTATTTCTTACCAAGTCTATAGCACAAAACATTGATAAGGAATATGTTTTTCTTCTCTGGGTTGTGACAAAGAATCCCTCCTTGACCAAAGTTTAGTCAAGCTTCTCTGAATCCCCTTCCCAACTAGACCTTGACTTTTGCACTTTTTTCTATCTTTTGGACTTTTGTCTGTCTTTGCATCACCCAATTTTAGCAAGAATCCTGTTAATTCAGTTTAGCCAGAATCCTCCAAACTCAATAGTTGATCACCCTCAATATCTTACCAAATTCCTAATCCCCCACCATCCTCCAGGTGATATGTGATCAACACGGCCTGCCTTCAGCAAGAATCTTGTTAGATTGTTTTGCCTAGAATCCTCCCTTATCCCTGATGCTCCCTCTTAGTAATTTTTCATCCTCTGACCACCAACCCCATCCCCACCCTGCTCCTTGGCTATAAATTTCCTCTTTTCCTTGTCATATTCAGAATTGAGCCAGTTCTATACTGAGGTCTCTTATCCCCTATTGCAATAGTTTTTCTGAATAAAATCTGTTTTTAACCACTTTGCTGTCCAGCTCTGGTTTTTCTTTAACAGTTATTTTCATCTAAACTAGATTCTTCATCTGTCTTTCAAAAATCATATTTCTTTCTATCATGCTTGAATGGCAGTCATGTCACTATATTTCAACCAGTTCATGCTTAGGATGAACAGAACTTTCAGACTTTCAATTTGCTCTGAGATGTCCCAGTTTTCCTTCCCCCAGTTCAAGATTTTGGAGTTGTTTTCTTACTAATTTTCTCTTACATGAGGATGTGGGATAAGGGGAAGAAAAGAGGAAAGTTGGGCCTGAGTTGTTGCCCTAATTAGCTCTGCTCACTTATGAGATTCAGTTAAATGGCCTATCCCAGCCCAATCTAACTAGTCAGGGGTGTATTACACACCTGTGTAATTTGTATCAATTCTTTTTTTTTTTTTTTGTGAGGAAGATTAGGCCTGAGCTAACATCTGCCACCAATCCTCCTCTTTTTTTCTTCTGCTGAAGAAGACTGGCCCTGAGCTAACATCCGTGCCCATCTTTCTCTACTTTATATGTGGGACGCCTGCCCTGGCATGGCTTGACAAGCAGTGCATAGGTCCACACCCAGGATCCAAACTGGCAAACCCTGGCCAGCGAAGCAGAATGTGAGAACTTAACCACTGTACCACGGGGATGGCCCCTTGTATCAATTCTTCTGCTCAGTCTGGTTACCTGGGAAATGGAAAGCCCTGGAAGCCCTCATTGTCTCTGCTGAGGTCTCATGGTGGTATACGGAGGCTTCTATTCTAAAACAATTTTTTTGGATTCCCCCATTCCTCCACCCTCCCCAGGATTGCTTATCTATACACTCAGAATTCTTCTTCATAAATCAATGAAGATACGAAGGAGAATCCTCAGAATGCTGTCAACTTCCCCCACCCTTTTTTCCTATCAATCTGCTTCTGAGGAATAGGGACAGGATACCTTATTGCATCAGAATATTCTGTTTCTTTTATCGGCCACTTTTTTTTTAAACATTTCATTTATGTGTAAGGGCTTTCCTTTACCTTGTAGTTGCTGGTGACTTTTGGGGTTTGTCAATGCATTT
This sequence comes from Equus quagga, assembly GCF_021613505.1. Taxonomy (NCBI): domain Eukaryota; kingdom Metazoa; phylum Chordata; class Mammalia; order Perissodactyla; family Equidae; genus Equus; species Equus quagga. Next base: position 41,121,876 of record NC_060268.1, read on the forward strand.
TTGTTGTTGGTGGTGACTTCATTAGGTATTGGTAGATAGAAAACCTGGGACCCTAACTAATTTTTCAAACTTACTCAGAAGTTTGTCATCTAAGCTCAACAAGGTTTGAAGTAGCTGCTAATCAAAGATATTTTCATAAAGAGGTTCAAATAGAAGAGAAAGGAAGAACAAACATTCCACAGTGCACATACTAATTATTCAGTAAATGTCTGCAGAATTAATTTGAAAGTTTCCCTGGACATAGTTCAGTTAATTAAAATTCCAAATTATTATCACATCTTATCATTTCAATTTTTCCATTATATTAATAAGGAAGCACTCATTATATGCCAGAGACTCTACTGGGTACTTTACATATATTATCTGATTGAATCCTTACAGCATTATGGTGAGGTTGTGCTATTGTTATCATCTCCATTTTATAGATGAGGACCTTTCATTGTAGTGAGACTAAACAATTTGCTGAAAGAATACAGCTATCAAGAGTCAAAACCTGGACTCATACCTCGATCTCTGGTGCCACAGATTGTGCTTTTAACAACTACATTATATAGCCTTCTTTTTTAGGAATTTAGTGGAAAGAGCATTGAACTTAGAGTCAGAATACCTGAATACAAGCCCCAGATGCAGCGCAATATGCTATGTAATCTCTGCCAGTCATTTAAACTCAGTTTCTCATTTATGCAATGGGGATGATAGTGTCTTCCCTGGTTGTTCTGAGTTGTAAGACTTTTTTCCTTAAAAATGGGAGATTGAATGCATGCATTTACCTCTGCTCTTTCTCCAAATCCGTTAAAACAACTGTAAAGTGACTCTTTTTAAAATCTTTTCTTCTCCTTCTTCTTCTTCTTCTTTTCTTCTCCTCCCCTCCCCTCCCCTCCCCTCCCCTCCCCTCCCCCTCCCCTCCCCCTCCCCCTTCCCTTCCTTCTCCTTCTCCCCAAAGTCCCCCAGTATATAGTTGTATATCTAGTTGCAGGTCCTTCTAGTTGTGCTATGTGGGACGCTGCATCAGCATGACCAGATGAGCAGTGCTAGGTCCACACCCAGGATCTGAATCGGCAAAACCCCGGGCCGCCAAAGTAGAGTGTGCAAACTTAACTACTTGGCCACTGATCAGCACCCTAAAGTGACTTTTAAAAAGCATAAACCTACATGACCAATGTCTTTGGAGAGGAACCACAGCAGTAACATTTTGGGAACGAGAAAGCATAAGAATGAGTAATAATTGACTGAGCAGACCCAAGAAAGTTGAATCCAAACCCAGTAAAGGGAAAAGCTGAGAAGTAATCTGATTTGTATGTAGAACCCCAAAATATTTAGAAATTGATGCACCAGGTGCTTTTGGAAGTGGAGACAGAATTAAAAACAAGAGGATTGTTTGAAAGTCCATTTAAGAAGCAGTTCCACATAGATAGGGAGAATAGATCGGTGGTTACAAGAGTGGAACGGGGAAGGGGGTGGTTAAAGGCGTAAAGGGGCACACATGTACAGTGACAGATGGCAATTAGACTTTTGGTTGTGTACATGATGCAGTCTATACAGAAGTTGAAATATAATGATGTACACTTGAAATTTATATAATGTTATAAACTAATGTAACTACAATAAAAAAAGAAAATCAGGAAAATAAATAAAAATAAAGGTGGAGAATACTAATAAGATAAATTAGAAACTGGTACAGCAATTGAGCTCTTCCTACTCACCTACAATGTCTTCATTGAATAATTATAATAGTCTATCAATTCATGTTTAATAAAGAAACATTATGTTTAAAAAAAAGAAGTAGTTTCTTTCTCTCACTCTGTGTAGCCAAGAGACTTCTTTTCTCTACCTGTCAGAAGACTGGAGGGTACTTCTCTGGAAATAGCAAAATAGGGTTTCTGAACCAGCAGTGGGGCCACTATAAATTTAAGTAATACGTCTAATATAAAATCTAGAGACCAAAACAAAAAGGAAACAGGCAGCTCGGAGGATGGAAAGACTAAGCAGGAAAAAGAAAATTTTCAAAAGGCAAATTATTAGTAAATACCCTAATAGAGTTAGGAGAAGATATGGCATCTCTTCAATAAGTAGAAGATGCCATTTAGGGATAAAAAACACATTCAGAGAATTAAAAAAAAGAAACTTTATAAATGTGAAATAAAATAGAAGAAATGAAAAATAAAACTGAATAGACATAGGGGAGAAAGGTCCAGGGCAGGAAATTATCAAAGGCATAATTCAAGAAAATTTTCTATGCTGAAGAACATGAATTTCCAAAGTTAGAGGGCCTACCAAGTATCCAGTACAATGTATAGAAACAATGACACACCACTGTGAAATTTCAGAACACTAGGAACAAAAACAAGCTCCCAGAAAGAAAAACAAAGTTACAAGAAGCATTAGGATTACATTAGACTTAACCAGCAACACTGGAGTTAAGAAGATAGTAGAACAGGGGCCGGCTCTGTGGCTAAGTGGTTAAGTTCACGCGCTCCGCTGCGGCGGCCCGGGGTTTGGATCCCGGGCGTGGACATGGCACCGCTCGTCAGGCCATGTTGAGGTGGCATCCCAGATCCCACAACTAGAAGGACCTGCAACTAAGATATACAACTGTGTACAGGGGAGGTTTGGGGAGATAAAGCAGAAAAAAAAAAAAAAGAAAGAAAAGATGGGCAACAGTTGTTAGCCCAAGTGCCAATCCTTAAAAAAAAAAAAAAGAAGAAGATTGGCAACAGTTGTTAGCCCAGATGCCAATCCTTAAAAAAAAAAAAAAAGAAGAAGATAGTAGAACAATCCATAAATTCTGAGGAAAATGATTTCCAATCTGGAATTCCATACCCAAGTAAACTATCAATTGGGTAATAAGACATTTTAGACATGCAAGATCTCAATAAATTTAACTCTATGTACCCTTCCTCCAGAAGCTATTGGAGGATGGGCTCTCCAAAAATGTAAAAGCAAATGAAGAAATAGGAACAAATGGTAGATTGTGTTATATGTTCAAAATATTCCCTGCCGTTCTCTATCAGGACTAGAATTTTCCTTCCCATCCCACTGACATCAAGCTCAGCCACTGATTTGCTTTGAACAACAAAATGTAAGTGTAAATGGTGGATATCATTGCTCTTTTCTTTCCCCAAAGATTGGTATGGCCCAGATCAAGACTGCTCCTGGGTCCGAGGAAGAAACCAACACAGAGCAGAGCTGCAGCCAACCCACAGAGGATATCACTGAAAGTGAGAAATAAATTGTTTTTGTTGTTAGTCACTGAAATTTTGTAATCATTACTGAAAAAAAAAGAAAGAAAAAGAAAGAGAAAAGTATCAAATGCTGACTAAAGTACATAGAGTCCTATGTAAACCCCCAGAGTGATGGTGAAGTTTAATCCCAGAATGACAGCTGTGAAGCAAGTCTAGAGAAGAATCAAAGTTAAAATGGAGAAAACCAGAAGGTTCTCAGGTGTTTCAAAGAAGATGAAATTGGTAGACTACCTAATGTGTCTGACTATATTGAGAAGAAATACACTTTCAGGGGAGAATTTAGGTAGTGACAATTTTATTTAAACAAAGTAAGTGAAAATTAAAACCGAGCATTTATAACTCCAGGAAAAACAAAATAGAAAGGTAATCATAGTATGTAAGCATTGACATAGCCATAATAATATAAATATTGATTTGATTTAACCAACATTATGATATAACTATACTGGAAAAATGGCTAGGAAAGTGTGTACGTGTGTAACTGGAGTAGTCTAAGGGTTGAGATAGTTGAATGATAACATATCTCTCATACATTACCTAAGGTTTTTAAAATCAAAAAGTGGCAATATAAGCATATTTAGAGACATTGAGACAAATACCAAAAGAAACAGCTAAAATAACTGAAAGTTATTGCCTCTGGGGCTGGGAGGGTGGTGAGAAAATCAAGACCTAGGCAATCTCTGCAATAGGCCATATAGAACTATTTGACTCCTAAACTGTGTGTATGTTTAACTTGGATAAAAAATAAAAACTCTGAATAATAGAAAATTGTGTATTGTGGTCGCTTCAGCAGCCGTAATTGGTAAGCCAATTACCTTACAGATACAACTGTTAATTGCCTTTCTCTGCCCCTTTCCCTTTCCTTTTCCTCCTTCATTCCTAACCATTGTCATTATCACCATCTTTTCATGCACAATGAGCATCTCATTCATTCAGCGAGTGTTAATTGAATGCTGAATGCACTTCTTTTAATTTCTGATTCCCATGTGCTCAGCTTATATACCTACGTAATTTAGACAACAGGTTAAGACTGTAGATATGAAAAGGAACTCTTTTGCTGCAACAACAAGTTGTTGTGATCAATGATCGGTAAGGTTTATTAATCCAAGAGCAACCATAAGGATATTTGACTAGTATCCAACTCTCACAGATCATTCTCCTCTACAACTATTGCAATTCTGATTCCAAAAGCCATTCTACTTTCCTAATCTGGAAATCACAAAAAGTGATTTTTCAAATTAGATTTTTTTATGTCATGCTAAATAAGCCTCGTTCTTCCTTGCATTCTAGGAAGCAAGTTTTTTAAGGACATGAGAGAGAGAGAGAGGAAACTTCTGAACTCTTAGAATTTATTTCCAGGAGAAACCTAGGAGTTCTACATGGAATACAGTTCTTTTACTTTTTTTTCTATCTATTTTCTATCACTTTTCTATCAGAGATGTTGCCAGGGCTGACATGAGGCTTTCTTAAGGACGACTATTCCTTTATTGAAAGAATGCCCAGAATTTAAATGGTGCTTTCTGTGACTCAAAGTTTAGAAGACAAAAGACCCTGCCTAAAGGACTGCCTCACTCCCCCATAGACATCCTGGTGTTCCTTTCTCCCTCCCCCACCCAGCCTTTTTTATCCTTCTTATCCACACAGGTGGGCCCATTGGACCTGAAGTCTCCACCCAACGTATCCCTAGGACCATCCTGACCAACGTCCAGTGTAATCTGCCATTGCTGCTGTGGTTCTGGTCTCATGCTGAATTCTGACACAGAGTTCTGTCCTATTTCTGAGACCTGGCCCCTGCGTCTGGTATCTGAGTTCTTTTCTGGTTCCTTTCATTTGCTCCCTTGTCTTGATACACCACAAAATCACAGTCCCTCTAAGAAAGGGCCTTATATGCTCTTACTAGCCCTCCATTCCAGATGCTGCTATCTGTCAACAGCTCTAATTCAAACAGGAGGCTGTCTGTCTAGATCCCTGAATATTCCCTCTCCTGGATTACCCAACGCTGTGAAGTCCAGCTTAGAAAAACTCTCTAACTCCAAGTTGTTCCTCCTTCTTGTTAACTGCTTCCCTAGGCTTCCCTCCCTTTACTATTTCCATACCCTTCCAGTGTGTACCAGTGAGGCAAGATTTCCTCCCAGGACCTGAAGCTGGGTCCACCTTGTACCTGTCTTGACCAAGTGTACCTTGTCCACTTAGTAGTTAACCAGAACATGCTGGTCCTGTCCTAAGGCAAGACAATCATCCAACCAACCTACTAGGAAGAATGTGATTCTCATAAAGAAGTAGGAAGTTCTGAACTTTGAGATCTAGGCAGTTTGTACACATGACTCTATACCCCTTCTTACTCACAAGTGCTCTGCCTGTGAAAAGGCAGACATATGTCTATTTCCCTACTTTTGAGTCACTAACTGGGTTTGACAGAATATGGCACTAATTGGAATAATTAGTTCCATTGGCTGACATTTCAAGAAAATATAAGATTTTCTATTTTGGGGTATAATGACTAATGACACATCATGCTAGGCACTGTATTGAGTGCTTCATATAAACTAACTCATTTAATCCTCACAACCACCCAGTGAAGTATCTACTGTTATCCCTACTTCACAAATGAGAAAATTAAAGTACAGAGAGGTTGAATAACTTACCAAAGGTCACGCAGTTAGTAAAACTGAGTGTTGAACCCAAGCCGTCCTAGAGGACCACTATGCTATACTGCCTCTGGGAAACTAAGACAGGTAGTTAGCTTTAGGTCTTCCTTCAAAATGGACTCTGTAGTCCTTAAAATAAAGTCCAGACTGATTACTATCAGTGAATCAAGCAACTCTTAGTGCATTTGGCTCCATCTTCATGATACATTTGCTAGTGTAAACAGGAAAGCAGCCAATTAATAGTAAAGTGTTTTGTATTTAATAAACAATACTATAAAATTCTGATGAAAACCTCTATTGTAATTCAGACTTGAGGTTTTTTGTTGGTGTTCAGAAACTAGTCCAGCTGTTTCTCCAGCTGCCTGGTAATTCCACAGGAACAAAATCAGTGAATCAGTTCAAATTCTAAATTTTGAAAAGGACAATGCATTTCCTTTTGTCTTCATAAGACACCTACATTTAAATTACAATGCAAAAGCAACCAGGCGCTGCGTGAGCAAATTTACATAATTGGTGTCAGGGGTCTAAAGCAGAAGCAAGAGGGGGCTAGAAATTGACGGAACTGATTGAGCTGATTATTCTATCCATCTTAGCATCTTTTCAAATCCTTGCATAATGGAGATATTAAATTGCTGTGCATATCTCCTTTAAGTCTAGCTATATTTTTAGGGCTTAATTAGGTTAAAGAAAGAAAATGCAACCATTGCATGTTTTGCATGTTTGAATCTATGCCTTTTTGTTCAGAACATGTATGGTAAAACATGTGCCCATTGCTGCAAAGATTTCAGGCCATTCAGCATTTCTTTGTGACCCATTTGCTCACAAAGCCTGCTGCATCTGTTGTACTAAACAGCCAGTTCATCCACCGGAAAGCTAATCTGGATAATTCAAGCAAAATTTCAAGAAGCCAAACATCTGCGGTGAATGTGGCCTATGTCCTTCATAGATTTTAGCTATTCTTTGTGGAGAACACTGTCTTAATCAAGGATAATCACTTGCAGGGAACAGAAACCCACTCAAACCAGCTCAAGCACAAGGGAGTGATGGTTATTGAAAAGATACAGGAGTATCTTGTGGAACCAAAGCCAGCAGCACTGCCAGTACTTGACATGGGATTCACATGCCAAGGGACTTGACATGGAATTTGAAAGTCAGGAACTAAAGGTATTCTCTTCATCTCTTCTAGGCTCAATAATATCTTCTCTTTTTTATCTGAAGATTGGCTTTCTCTGTTTCAGCATCCCCTTGGTAGAAAATGGCAGTCCAACCCAAGCTCTTCATCACCTACAAGCACAAGTGCCCAAGACTAACTAGAGACTTTCCATCCCAATTCTAAATATCCAAGAAAGAGAATGTAATTAGCCTAGCTTAGGTCAGGTGTCTACCTCTCATCCAATAAGCTGTGGATAGGGGAACAGCACCATATGGACACGGGGTTGCTCACCCACTTTTAAGTGGGACCAGAAGGCATTCTGAAAAGGATTCACTACAACACATTGTTGCCATTCTTTGGAATTAGATGTTGATGAACTACAGATGAGTTAGCATTTAAACCTTCATGGATCCACATTTTATCCATCTCTCCATCTCAAATCCACCCTTGTCTCTACTGATAACCTTAAACACTTGATTTTCTTGCTTTTGTATCTGCCAAAAGCATCAACAAAGTGTTGACAAGCTAATTGTGAGCATTTTTCAACTTGTACTTCTGATGTCGACTCCCTCCTTCTCATGGAGATTTTCCTAGAAATTTTATTTTCATGCTTCAATAAATTTCACAAGTAATGCCTGCAAATATCTCCACCCTTGTCCTTGAGCTGGGGAACCAAAAATAACATCAGGAAAGCCAATCTACACCTCCAAATAAA